>NW_025961112.1:0-184609 GCF_023159225.1 Perognathus longimembris pacificus
ACTTTTGGCTAAAGAAAAACTAGAGCCTGCCAGCAATGAGGACCACAAATACAAAAATACTAAGGCCGAGTGGCTAGGCACTGAGTTCAAATCCTAGAAGTGACACACACACACACACACACACACACACACACAGACAAACACACACAAGAAGAAAAAACAGAAGTTGAGCTGTGGCTCAAGGTGTAAAACCTGCTCTACAAAGACAGAGAACAAAGAACTTCAGGGAGAGTGGCCAGGCCTTTAGTAATAAGCCATAAAACCTGCAGGAACAACAACAAACAACAAAAAGAAGAAGAAGAAATTAACAGGAAGGCACATGAGCCAATTACAGATTTGAAAATTGAGACTCACACCTGTAATCTAAGCTGCTTATAGTGGGTGAAGTCTGAGGATCATGGTTCAAAGCCAGCCAAGGGAGGAAAGTACATGAGACTCATGTTCGTCTGTGCCAGGGGTGGGCTTGAACTTGAGGTGTTTTCCTCAAGGATACAACTCTATTACTTGATTTCTATTGGTGGTTAATTGAGATGAGTCTCATGGACTTACCGGTCCAGGCTTGCCTCCAATTCCAATCCTCAGATTTCAAGCCTCTCTGTAGTGTCCATCACTACACCTGGGACTCCTCTACCAAAAGCAAACACACACAAAAATAAACCTGGCAGAAGTTGAGCCTGAGGAGGAGAGCCTACTAGCCCTGAGAGAAACACACATACACAGACACACACACACGCACACACACACGTTAAGACTGACAAAGTGGCTATGGCCTGTGCTCAAGCCCTAGAACATCCAACAATACAATTAAAAAGGAAACAAAAGTTGATATTCTGGGCATACGGCCTAGTAGTACAGTGCTTGCCTCTTATACATGAAGCCCTGGGTTCAATTCCCCAGCATCACATATATAGAAAAAGCCAACATGGTGCTGTAGCACATGTGGAGGAGTACTCGCCTTCAGCAAAAAGAAGAAAGGGACACTATACAGGCCCTGAGTTCAAGCTCCAGGACTGGCCAAAAAAATGTTCAGCTATGGCTCAAGGTGTGAGGTCTGCTCTAAAGAGAGAGTAACAGGGAAAGACAGAGACAGGCAGAGAAAGAGAAACTTCAAGGAGAGTGGTTAGGCCCTTAGTAAAAACCATAAAACTGCACTAACAATACAAAACCTCAAGAACAAAAACTGAAAAGGAAGGCAAAGAAGAGCCAATTGAAGTTTTAAAGATAGAGACTTACATCTGTAATGTAAGCTGTTCCTTGCTGGTGAAATCTGAGGATCACGGTTTGAAGCCAGCCTGGGCAGGAAAGTCCATGAGACTCATTGTTGTGTGTGCCAGGGGTGGGATTGAACTTGTGGTGTTTTACTCAAGACTAGGCTCTACTTCTCTCTGTCTCTTGGTGGTTAATTGAGATGAGTCTCATGGACTTTCCTGCCCAGGCTGGCTTCAAACCGCAATCCTCAGTTTTGTGGACAATGTGTAAGTGCCCTAGGCTTCTCATGGACTCTTATCTCCTAGCAACCACCAGAATGACAGAGAGGAAAAGAAGAAAAGAAACAAAGAAAGAGAGAGAAGAAAGGAAGAAAGAAAAAAAGGAAGAAGGAAGGAAGGAAGGAATTAAGGAATTAAGGAAGGAAGGAAGGAAGGAAGGAAGGAAGGGAAACAGAGACACACGGACAAAGAGTAAAGAAGGAAAGAGAGAAATAGAAAGAGGTAAAGAAAAGAGAGAGAAATTGAGAGGCAGAAAGAGACAGGCAGAAAGAGGAAAGAGAAAGCAAAATAAAAAGAAAGTAAGAGAGAAAAATGGAACGCTTGAAAAAGAAAAAGACAAGAAAGAAATAAAGAAAGAGAGAAAGGAGAGAAAGAAAGTAGTCAGAAGTTGAGCTGTGACTCAAGTTGTAGAGCCTGCTAGACTTGTGGGGGTAAAAAAGAAACTGAGACAAAGTAGCCATGCCCTGAGTTTTGTTTTAATTAGAACAGGTCTTGGGCTTGGAATTGCTGTGTTTTGCTCATGGTTAGAACTCCACAACTTCCTGCCTCTTGATGGTTTTACTTTTTGCCATAAGATTCTCATGGACTATCCTGCCCAGGCTGGTTTCAAACCCCGGTCCTCAGATTTCTACTCTCGGTAGTGCCCTGGGCTTCCCCTGGACTGTTGTCTCCTATTAACTACCATAAAAATCCCTGAATTCCCTACTTTTGGCTAAAGAAAAACTAGAGCCTGCCAGCAATGAGGACCACAAATACAAAAATACTAAGGCCGAGTGGCTATGCACTGAGTTCAAATCCTAGAAGTTACACACACACACACACACACACACACACACACACAGACAAACACACACAAGAAGAAAAAACAGAAGTTGAGCTGTGGCTCAAGGTGTAAAACCTGCTCTACAAAGACAGAGAACAAAGAACTTCAGGGAGAGTGGCCAGGCCTTTAGTAATAAGCCATAAAACCTGCAGGAACAACAACAAACAACAAAAAGAAGAAGAAGAAATTAACAGGAAGGCACATGAGCCAATTACAGATTTGAAAATTGAGACTCACACCTGTAATCTAAGCTGCTTATAGTGGGTGAAGTCTGAGGATCATGGTTCAAAGCCAGCCAAGGGAGGAAAGTACATGAGACTCATGTTCGTCTGTGCCAGGGGTGGGCTTGAACTTGAGGTGTTTTCCTCAAGGATACAACTCTATTACTTGATTTCTATTGGTGGTTAATTGAGATGAGTCTCATGGACTTACCGGTCCAGGCTTGCCTCCAATTCCAATCCTCAGATTTCAAGCCTCTCTGTAGTGTCCATCACTACACCTGGGACTCCTCTACCAAAAGCAAACACACACAAAAATAAACCTGGCAGAAGTTGAGCCTGAGGAGGAGAGCCTACTAGCCCTGAGAGAAACACACATACACAGACACACACACACGCACACACACACGTTAAGACTGACAAAGTGGCTATGGCCTGTGCTCAAGCCCTAGAACATCCAACAATACAATTAAAAAGGAAACAAAAGTTGATATTCTGGGCATACGGCCTAGTAGTACAGTGCTTGCCTCTTATACATGAAGCCCTGGGTTCAATTCCCCAGCATCACATATATAGAAAAAGCCAACATGGTGCTGTAGCACATGTGGAGGAGTACTCGCCTTCAGCAAAAAGAAGAAAGGGACACTATACAGGCCCTGAGTTCAAGCTCCAGGACTGGCCAAAAAAATGTTCAGCTATGGCTCAAGGTGTGAGGTCTGCTCTAAAGAGAGAGTAACAGGGAAAGACAGAGACAGGCAGAGAAAGAGAAACTTCAAGGAGAGTGGTTAGGCCCTTAGTAAAAACCATAAAACTGCACTAACAATACAAAACCTCAAGAACAAAAACTGAAAAGGAAGGCAAAGAAGAGCCAATTGAAGTTTTAAAGATAGAGACTTACATCTGTAATGTAAGCTGTTCCTTGCTGGTGAAATCTGAGGATCACGGTTTGAAGCCAGCCTGGGCAGGAAAGTCCATGAGACTCATTGTTGTGTGTGCCAGGGGTGGGATTGAACTTGTGGTGTTTTACTCAAGACTAGGCTCTACTTCTCTCTGTCTCTTGGTGGTTAATTGAGATGAGTCTCATGGACTTTCCTGCCCAGGCTGGCTTCAAACCGCAATCCTCAGTTTTGTGGACAATGTGTAAGTGCCCTAGGCTTCTCATGGACTCTTATCTCCTAGCAACCACCAGAATGACAGAGAGGAAAAGAAGAAAAGAAACAAAGAAAGAGAGAGAAGAAAGGAAGAAAGAAAAAAAGGAAGAAGGAAAGAAAGAAAGGAAAGGAAGGAAGGAAGGAATTAAGGAAGGAAGGAAGGAAGGAAGGAAGGAAGGGAAACAGAGACACACGGACAAAGAGTAAAGAAGGAAAGAGAGAAATAGAAAGAGGTAAAGAAAAGAGAGAGAAATTGAGAGGCAGAAAGAGACAGGCAGAAAGAGGAAAGAGAAAGCAAAATAAAAAGAAAGTAAGAGAGAAAAATGGAACGCTTGAAAAAGAAAAAGACAAGAAAGAAATAAAGAAAGAGAGAAAGGAGAGAAAGAAAGTAGTCAGAAGTTGAGCTGTGACTCAAGTAGTAGAGCCTGCTAGACTTGTGGGGGTAAAAAAGAAACTGAGACAAAGTAGCCATGCCCTGAGTTTTGTTTTAATTAGAACAGGTCTTGGGCTTGGAATTGCTGTGTTTTGCTCATGGTTAGAACTCCACAACTTCCTGCCTCTTGATGGTTTTACTTTTTGCCATAAGATTCTCATGGACTATCCTGCCCAGGCTGGTTTCAAACCCCGGTCCTCAGATTTCTACTCTCGGTAGTGCCCTGGGCTTCCCCTGGACTGTTGTCTCCTATTAACTACCATAAAAATCCCTGAATTCCCTACTTTTGGCTAAAGAAAAACTAGAGCCTGCCAGCAATGAGGACCACAAATACAAAAATACTAAGGCCGAGTGGCTATGCACTGAGTTCAAATCCTAGAAGTTACACACACACACACACACACACACACACACACACACACAGACAAACACACACAAGAAGAAAAAACAGAAGTTGAGCTGTGGCTCAAGGTGTAAAACCTGCTCTACAAAGACAGAGAACAAAGAACTTCAGGGAGAGTGGCCAGGCCTTTAGTAATAAGCCATAAAACCTGCAGGAACAACAACAAACAACAAAAAGAAGAAGAAGAAATTAACAGGAAGGCACATGAGCCAATTACAGATTTGAAAATTGAGACTCACACCTGTAATCTAAGCTGCTTATAGTGGGTGAAGTCTGAGGATCATGGTTCAAAGCCAGCCAAGGGAGGAAAGTACATGAGACTCATGTTCGTCTGTGCCAGGGGTGGGCTTGAACTTGAGGTGTTTTCCTCAAGGATACAACTCTATTACTTGATTTCTATTGGTGGTTAATTGAGATGAGTCTCATGGACTTACCGGTCCAGGCTTGCCTCCAATTCCAATCCTCAGATTTCAAGCCTCTCTGTAGTGTCCATCACTACACCTGGGACTCCTCTACCAAAAGCAAACACACACAAAAATAAACCTGGCAGAAGTTGAGCCTGAGGAGGAGAGCCTACTAGCCCTGAGAGAAACACACATACACAGACACACACACACGCACACACACACGTTAAGACTGACAAAGTGGCTATGGCCTGTGCTCAAGCCCTAGAACATCCAACAATACAATTAAAAAGGAAACAAAAGTTGATATTCTGGGCATACGGCCTAGTAGTACAGTGCTTGCCTCTTATACATGAAGCCCTGGGTTCAATTCCCCAGCATCACATATATAGAAAAAGCCAACATGGTGCTGTAGCACATGTGGAGGAGTACTCGCCTTCAGCAAAAAGAAGAAAGGGACACTATACAGGCCCTGAGTTCAAGCTCCAGGACTGGCCAAAAAAATGTTCAGCTATGGCTCAAGGTGTGAGGTCTGCTCTAAAGAGAGAGTAACAGGGAAAGACAGAGACAGGCAGAGAAAGAGAAACTTCAAGGAGAGTGGTTAGGCCCTTAGTAAAAACCATAAAACTGCACTAACAATACAAAACCTCAAGAACAAAAACTGAAAAGGAAGGCAAAGAAGAGCCAATTGAAGTTTTAAAGATAGAGACTTACATCTGTAATGTAAGCTGTTCCTTGCTGGTGAAATCTGAGGATCACGGTTTGAAGCCAGCCTGGGCAGGAAAGTCCATGAGACTCATTGTTGTGTGTGCCAGGGGTGGGATTGAACTTGTGGTGTTTTACTCAAGACTAGGCTCTACTTCTCTCTGTCTCTTGGTGGTTAATTGAGATGAGTCTCATGGACTTTCCTGCCCAGGCTGGCTTCAAACCGCAATCCTCAGTTTTGTGGACAATGTGTAAGTGCCCTAGGCTTCTCATGGACTCTTATCTCCTAGCAACCACCAGAATGACAGAGAGGAAAAGAAGAAAAGAAACAAAGAAAGAGAGAGAAGAAAGGAAGAAAGAAAAAAGGAAGAAGGAAAAGAAAGAAAGGAAAAGGAAGGAAGGAAGGAAGGAAGGAAGGAAGGAAGGAAGGAAGGAAGGAAGGGAAACAGAGACACACGAACAAAGAGTAAAGAAGGAAAGAGAGAAATAGAAAGAGGTAAAGAAAAGAGAGAGAAATTGAGAGGCAGAAAGAGACAGGCAGAAAGAGGAAAGAGAAAGCAAAATAAAAAGAAAGTAAGAGAGAAAAATGGAACGCTTGAAAAAGAAAAAGACAAGAAAGAAATAAAGAAAGAGAGAAAGGAGAGAAAGTAGTCAGAAGTTGAGCTGTGACTCAAGTAGTAGAGCCTGCTAGACTTGTGGGGGTAAAAAAGAAACTGAGACAAAGTAGCCATGCCCTGAGTTTTGTTTTAATTAGAACAGGTCTTGGGCTTGGAATTGCTGTGTTTTGCTCATGGTTAGAACTCCACAACTTCCTGCCTCTTGATGGTTTTACTTTTTGCCATAAGATTCTCATGGACTATCCTGCCCAGGCTGGTTTCAAACCCCGGTCCTCAGATTTCTACTCTCGGTAGTGCCCTGGGCTTCCCCTGGACTGTTGTCTCCTATTAACTACCATAAAAATCCCTGAATTCCCTACTTTTGGCTAAAGAAAAACTAGAGCCTGCCAGCAATGAGGACCACAAATACAAAAATACTAAGGCCGAGTGGCTATGCACTGAGTTCAAATCCTAGAAGTTACACACACACACACACACACACACACACACACACACAGACAAACACACACAAGAAGAAAAAACAGAAGTTGAGCTGTGGCTCAAGGTGTAAAACCTGCTCTACAAAGACAGAGAACAAAGAACTTCAGGGAGAGTGGCCAGGCCTTTAGTAATAAGCCATAAAACCTGCAGGAACAACAACAAACAACAAAAAGAAGAAGAAGAAATTAACAGGAAGGCACATGAGCCAATTACAGATTTGAAAATTGAGACTCACACCTGTAATCTAAGCTGCTTATAGTGGGTGAAGTCTGAGGATCATGGTTCAAAGCCAGCCAAGGGAGGAAAGTACATGAGACTCATGTTCGTCTGTGCCAGGGGTGGGCTTGAACTTGAGGTGTTTTCCTCAAGGATACAACTCTATTACTTGATTTCTATTGGTGGTTAATTGAGATGAGTCTCATGGACTTACCGGTCCAGGCTTGCCTCCAATTCCAATCCTCAGATTTCAAGCCTCTCTGTAGTGTCCATCACTACACCTGGGACTCCTCTACCAAAAGCAAACACACACAAAAATAAACCTGGCAGAAGTTGAGCCTGAGGAGGAGAGCCTACTAGCCCTGAGAGAAACACACATACACAGACACACACACACGCACACACACACGTTAAGACTGACAAAGTGGCTATGGCCTGTGCTCAAGCCCTAGAACATCCAACAATACAATTAAAAAGGAAACAAAAGTTGATATTCTGGGCATACGGCCTAGTAGTACAGTGCTTGCCTCTTATACATGAAGCCCTGGGTTCAATTCCCCAGCATCACATATATAGAAAAAGCCAACATGGTGCTGTAGCACATGTGGAGGAGTACTCGCCTTCAGCAAAAAGAAGAAAGGGACACTATACAGGCCCTGAGTTCAAGCTCCAGGACTGGCCAAAAAAATGTTCAGCTATGGCTCAAGGTGTGAGGTCTGCTCTAAAGAGAGAGTAACAGGGAAAGACAGAGACAGGCAGAGAAAGAGAAACTTCAAGGAGAGTGGTTAGGCCCTTAGTAAAAACCATAAAACTGCACTAACAATACAAAACCTCAAGAACAAAAACTGAAAAGGAAGGCAAAGAAGAGCCAATTGAAGTTTTAAAGATAGAGACTTACATCTGTAATGTAAGCTGTTCCTTGCTGGTGAAATCTGAGGATCACGGTTTGAAGCCAGCCTGGGCAGGAAAGTCCATGAGACTCATTGTTGTGTGTGCCAGGGGTGGGATTGAACTTGTGGTGTTTTACTCAAGACTAGGCTCTACTTCTCTCTGTCTCTTGGTGGTTAATTGAGATGAGTCTCATGGACTTTCCTGCCCAGGCTGGCTTCAAACCGCAATCCTCAGTTTTGTGGACAATGTGTAAGTGCCCTAGGCTTCTCATGGACTCTTATCTCCTAGCAACCACCAGAATGACAGAGAGGAAAAGAAGAAAAGAAACAAAGAAAGAGAGAGAAGAAAGGAAGAAAGAAAAAAAGGAAGAAGGAAGGAAGGAAGGAAGGAAGGAATTAAGGAAGGAAGGAAGGAAGGAAGGAAGGAAGGAAGGAAGGGAAACAGAGACACACGACAAAGAGTAAAGAAGGAAAGAGAGAAATAGAAAGAGGTAAAGAAAAGAGAGAGAAATTGAGAGGCAGAAAGAGACAGGCAGAAAGAGGAAAGAGAAAGCAAAATAAAAAGAAAGTAAGAGAGAAAAATGGAACGCTTGAAAAAGAAAAAGACAAGAAAGAAATAAAGAAAGAGAGAAAGGAGAGAAAGAAAGTAGTCAGAAGTTGAGCTGTGACTCAAGTAGTAGAGCCTGCTAGACTTGTGGGGGTAAAAAAGAAACTGAGACAAAGTAGCCATGCCCTGAGTTTTGTTTTAATTAGAACAGGTCTTGGGCTTGGAATTGCTGTGTTTTGCTCATGGTTAGAACTCCACAACTTCCTGCCTCTTGATGGTTTTACTTTTTGCCATAAGATTCTCATGGACTATCCTGCCCAGGCTGGTTTCAAACCCCGGTCCTCAGATTTCTACTCTCGGTAGTGCCCTGGGCTTCCCCTGGACTGTTGTCTCCTATTAACTACCATAAAAATCCCTGAATTCCCTACTTTTGGCTAAAGAAAAACTAGAGCCTGCCAGCAATGAGGACCACAAATACAAAAATACTAAGGCCGAGTGGCTATGCACTGAGTTCAAATCCTAGAAGTTACACACACACACACACACACACACACACACACACAGACAAACACACACAAGAAGAAAAAACAGAAGTTGAGCTGTGGCTCAAGGTGTAAAACCTGCTCTACAAAGACAGAGAACAAAGAACTTCAGGGAGAGTGGCCAGGCCTTTAGTAATAAGCCATAAAACCTGCAGGAACAACAACAAACAACAAAAAGAAGAAGAAGAAATTAACAGGAAGGCACATGAGCCAATTACAGATTTGAAAATTGAGACTCACACCTGTAATCTAAGCTGCTTATAGTGGGTGAAGTCTGAGGATCATGGTTCAAAGCCAGCCAAGGGAGGAAAGTACATGAGACTCATGTTCGTCTGTGCCAGGGGTGGGCTTGAACTTGAGGTGTTTTCCTCAAGGATACAACTCTATTACTTGATTTCTATTGGTGGTTAATTGAGATGAGTCTCATGGACTTACCGGTCCAGGCTTGCCTCCAATTCCAATCCTCAGATTTCAAGCCTCTCTGTAGTGTCCATCACTACACCTGGGACTCCTCTACCAAAAGCAAACACACACAAAAATAAACCTGGCAGAAGTTGAGCCTGAGGAGGAGAGCCTACTAGCCCTGAGAGAAACACACATACACAGACACACACACACGCACACACACACGTTAAGACTGACAAAGTGGCTATGGCCTGTGCTCAAGCCCTAGAACATCCAACAATACAATTAAAAAGGAAACAAAAGTTGATATTCTGGGCATACGGCCTAGTAGTACAGTGCTTGCCTCTTATACATGAAGCCCTGGGTTCAATTCCCCAGCATCACATATATAGAAAAAGCCAACATGGTGCTGTAGCACATGTGGAGGAGTACTCGCCTTCAGCAAAAAGAAGAAAGGGACACTATACAGGCCCTGAGTTCAAGCTCCAGGACTGGCCAAAAAAATGTTCAGCTATGGCTCAAGGTGTGAGGTCTGCTCTAAAGAGAGAGTAACAGGGAAAGACAGAGACAGGCAGAGAAAGAGAAACTTCAAGGAGAGTGGTTAGGCCCTTAGTAAAAACCATAAAACTGCACTAACAATACAAAACCTCAAGAACAAAAACTGAAAAGGAAGGCAAAGAAGAGCCAATTGAAGTTTTAAAGATAGAGACTTACATCTGTAATGTAAGCTGTTCCTTGCTGGTGAAATCTGAGGATCACGGTTTGAAGCCAGCCTGGGCAGGAAAGTCCATGAGACTCATTGTTGTGTGTGCCAGGGGTGGGATTGAACTTGTGGTGTTTTACTCAAGACTAGGCTCTACTTCTCTCTGTCTCTTGGTGGTTAATTGAGATGAGTCTCATGGACTTTCCTGCCCAGGCTGGCTTCAAACCGCAATCCTCAGTTTTGTGGACAATGTGTAAGTGCCCTAGGCTTCTCATGGACTCTTATCTCCTAGCAACCACCAGAATGACAGAGAGGAAAAGAAGAAAAGAAACAAAGAAAGAGAGAGAAGAAAGGAAGAAAGAAAAACAGGAAGAAGGAAAGAAAGAAAGAAAGGAAGGAAGGAAGGAATTAAGGAATTAAGGAAGGAAGGAAGGAAGGAAGGAAGGAAGGAAGGAAGGAAGGAAGGGAAACAGAGACACACGGACAAAGAGTAAAGAAGGAAAGAGAGAAATAGAAAGAGGTAAAGAAAAGAGAGAGAAATTGAGAGGCAGAAAGAGACAGGCAGAAAGAGGAAAGAGAAAGCAAAATAAAAAGAAAGTAAGAGAGAAAAATGGAACGCTTGAAAAAGAAAAAGACAAGAAAGAAATAAAGAAAGAGAGAAAGGAGAGAAAGAAAGTAGTCAGAAGTTGAGCTGTGACTCAAGTAGTAGAGCCTGCTAGACTTGTGGGGGTAAAAAAGAAACTGAGACAAAGTAGCCATGCCCTGAGTTTTGTTTTAATTAGAACAGGTCTTGGGCTTGGAATTGCTGTGTTTTGCTCATGGTTAGAACTCCACAACTTCCTGCCTCTTGATGGTTTTACTTTTTGCCATAAGATTCTCATGGACTATCCTGCCCAGGCTGGTTTCAAACCCCGGTCCTCAGATTTCTACTCTCGGTAGTGCCCTGGGCTTCCCCTGGACTGTTGTCTCCTATTAACTACCATAAAAATCCCTGAATTCCCTACTTTTGGCTAAAGAAAAACTAGAGCCTGCCAGCAATGAGGACCACAAATACAAAAATACTAAGGCCGAGTGGCTATGCACTGAGTTCAAATCCTAGAAGTTACACACACACACACACACACACACACACACACACACAGACAAACACACACAAGAAGAAAAAACAGAAGTTGAGCTGTGGCTCAAGGTGTAAAACCTGCTCTACAAAGACAGAGAACAAAGAACTTCAGGGAGAGTGGCCAGGCCTTTAGTAATAAGCCATAAAACCTGCAGGAACAACAACAAACAACAAAAAGAAGAAGAAGAAATTAACAGGAAGGCACATGAGCCAATTACAGATTTGAAAATTGAGACTCACACCTGTAATCTAAGCTGCTTATAGTGGGTGAAGTCTGAGGATCATGGTTCAAAGCCAGCCAAGGGAGGAAAGTACATGAGACTCATGTTCGTCTGTGCCAGGGGTGGGCTTGAACTTGAGGTGTTTTCCTCAAGGATACAACTCTATTACTTGATTTCTATTGGTGGTTAATTGAGATGAGTCTCATGGACTTACCGGTCCAGGCTTGCCTCCAATTCCAATCCTCAGATTTCAAGCCTCTCTGTAGTGTCCATCACTACACCTGGGACTCCTCTACCAAAAGCAAACACACACAAAAATAAACCTGGCAGAAGTTGAGCCTGAGGAGGAGAGCCTACTAGCCCTGAGAGAAACACACATACACAGACACACACACACGCACACACACACACGTTAAGACTGACAAAGTGGCTATGGCCTGTGCTCAAGCCCTAGAACATCCAACAATACAATTAAAAAGGAAACAAAAGTTGATATTCTGGGCATACGGCCTAGTAGTACAGTGCTTGCCTCTTATACATGAAGCCCTGGGTTCAATTCCCCAGCATCACATATATAGAAAAAGCCAACATGGTGCTGTAGCACATGTGGAGGAGTACTCGCCTTCAGCAAAAAGAAGAAAGGGACACTATACAGGCCCTGAGTTCAAGCTCCAGGACTGGCCAAAAAAATGTTCAGCTATGGCTCAAGGTGTGAGGTCTGCTCTAAAGAGAGAGTAACAGGGAAAGACAGAGACAGGCAGAGAAAGAGAAACTTCAAGGAGAGTGGTTAGGCCCTTAGTAAAAACCATAAAACTGCACTAACAATACAAAACCTCAAGAACAAAAACTGAAAAGGAAGGCAAAGAAGAGCCAATTGAAGTTTTAAAGATAGAGACTTACATCTGTAATGTAAGCTGTTCCTTGCTGGTGAAATCTGAGGATCACGGTTTGAAGCCAGCCTGGGCAGGAAAGTCCATGAGACTCATTGTTGTGTGTGCCAGGGGTGGGATTGAACTTGTGGTGTTTTACTCAAGACTAGGCTCTACTTCTCTCTGTCTCTTGGTGGTTAATTGAGATGAGTCTCATGGACTTTCCTGCCCAGGCTGGCTTCAAACCGCAATCCTCAGTTTTGTGGACAATGTGTAAGTGCCCTAGGCTTCTCATGGACTCTTATCTCCTAGCAACCACCAGAATGACAGAGAGGAAAAGAAGAAAAGAAACAAAGAAAGAGAGAGAAGAAAGGAAGAAAGAAAAAAAGGAAGAAGGAAAGAAGAAAGAAAGGAAGGAAGGAAGGAAGGAAGGAAGGAAGGAAGGAAGGAAGGAAGGGAAACAGAGACACACGAACAAAGAGTAAAGAAGGAAAGAGAGAAATAGAAAGAGGTAAAGAAAAGAGAGAGAAATTGAGAGGCAGAAAGAGACAGGCAGAAAGAGGAAAGAGAAAGCAAAATAAAAAGAAAGTAAGAGAGAAAAATGGAACGCTTGAAAAAGAAAAAGACAAGAAAGAAATAAAGAAAGAGAGAAAGGAGAGAAAGAAAGTAGTCAGAAGTTGAGCTGTGACTCAAGTAGTAGAGCCTGCTAGACTTGTGGGGGTAAAAAAGAAACTGAGACAAAGTAGCCATGCCCTGAGTTTTGTTTTAATTAGAACAGGTCTTGGGCTTGGAATTGCTGTGTTTTGCTCATGGTTAGAACTCCACAACTTCCTGCCTCTTGATGGTTTTACTTTTTGCCATAAGATTCTCATGGACTATCCTGCCCAGGCTGGTTTCAAACCCCGGTCCTCAGATTTCTACTCTCGGTAGTGCCCTGGGCTTCCCCTGGACTGTTGTCTCCTATTAACTACCATAAAAATCCCTGAATTCCCTACTTTTGGCTAAAGAAAAACTAGAGCCTGCCAGCAATGAGGAACACAAATACAAAAATACTAAGGCTGAGTGGCTATGCACTGAGTTAAAATCCTAGCACTTACACACACACACACACACACACACACACAGACAAACACACAAGAAGAAAAAACAGAATTTGAGCTGTGGCTCAAGGTGTAAATCCTGCTCTACAAAGACAGAGAACAAAGAACTTCAGGGAGAGTGGCCAGGCCTTTAGTAATAAGCCATAAAACCTGCAGGAACAACAACAAACAACACAAAGAAGAAGAAATTAACAGGAAGGCACATGAGCCAATTACAGATTTGAAAATTGAGACTCACACCTGTAATCTAAGCTGCTTATAGTGGGTGAAATCTGAGGATCATGGTTCAAAGCCAGCTAAGGGAGGAAAGTCCATGAGACTTATCTTCGTCTGTGCCAGGGGTGGGCTTGAACTTGAGGTGTTTTCCTCAAGGATACAACTCTACTACTTGATGTCTATTGGTGGTTAATTGAGATGAGTCTCATAGACTTACTGGTCCAGGCTTGCCTCCAATTCCAATCGGCAGATTTCAAGCCTCTCTGTAGTGTCCATCACTACACCTGGGACTCATCTACCAAAAGCAAACACACACAAAAATAAACCTGGCAGAAGTTGAGCCTGAGGAGGAGAGCCTACTAGCCCTGAGAGTAACACACATACACAGACACACACACACGCACACACACACGTTAAGACTGACAAAGTGGCTATGGCCTGAGTTCAAGACCTAGAACATCCAACAATACAATTAAAAAGGAAACAAAAGTTGATGTTCTGGGCATACGGCCTAGAAGTAGAGTGCTTGCCTCTTATACATGAAGCCCTGGGTTCAATTCCCCAGCATCACATATATAGAAAAAGCCAAAGTGGTGCTGTGGCACAAGTGAAGGAGTACTCGCCTTCAGCAAAAAGAAGAAAGGGACACTATTCAGCCCTGAGTTCAAGATCCAGGACTGGCCAAAAAATGTTCAGCTATGGCTCAAGGTGTGAGGTCTGCTCTAAAGAGAGAGTAACAGGGAAAGACAGAGACACACAGAGACAGACAGGCAGACAGAGAAAGAGAAACTTCAAGGAGTGTGGCTAGGCACTTAGTAAAAACCATAAAACTGCACTAACAATTAAAAACCTCAAGAACAAAAACTGTAAAGGAAGGCAAAGAAGAGCAAATTGAAGTTTTAAAGATAGAGACTTACATCTGTAATGTAAGCTGCTCCTTGCTGGTGAAATCTGAAGATCATGGTTTGAAGCCAGCCTGGGCTGGAAAGTCCTTGAGACTCATTGTTGTGTGTGCCAGGGGTGGGATTGAACTTGTGGTGATGTACTCACGACTAGGCTCTACTTCTCTGTGTCTCTTGGTGGATAATTGAGATGAGTCTCATGGACTTTCCTGCCCAGGCTGGCTTCAAACTGCAATTCTCAGATTTGTGGACTCTGTGTAAGTGACCTAGGCTTTTCATGGACTCTTATCTTCTATCAACCACCAGATAGAAAGAGAGAGAAGAAAGAAAGAAAGAAAGACAGAAAGAAGAAAGAAAGAAAGAAAAATGGAAGGAAGGAAGGAAAGAAGTAAGGAAGGAAGGAAGGGAAAGAGAGGCAGATGGACAAAGAGTAAAGAAGGAAAGAGAGAAATAGAAAGTGAAAAAGCAAAGAGTGAGAAATAGAGAGACAGAAAGGAAGAGACAGGAAGAAAGAGGAAATAGAAAGAGAAATAAAAAGAAAGTAAGAGAGTGAAACGGAACGAATGAAAAAGAGAAAGAGAAGAAAGAAATCAAGAAAGAGAGAAAGGAGAGTAAGAAAGTAAGGCAAACAGTCAGAAGTTGAGCTGTGACTCAAGTAGTAGAGCCTGATCGACTGGTGGGGGTAAAAATGAAACTGAGACAAAGTAGCCATGCTCTGAGTTCAAGCCCCACAGCTTTCACAAAAAAAGAGAGAGAGAAAGAAAGATAGTAAGAAAGAGAGAGAGAGTAGGCAAAAAAAAAAAAGAAAAAACAGTCTCGTGGGCGTGGCTCATGTCTGTACCTCAAGCAAAATGCAATCCTCAGATTTTAGGACCTGTGTGTAGTGCCCTTGGCTACCCGTGGACTCTTTTCTCCTAGTAGCCACCAAGAAAAAAGAAAAAGGACTGAAGTTGATCTCTGGCTCAAGTAGGAGAGCCTGCTAGCCTTCAATTAAAAAAAGAAAGGAAAAGAAACGAATAAGCAAACACATTCCAAAAATGAAGTTTTGGCTCTAACTATACACTGTCTTTGATTTAAGCCTAGACACAAAAACAAAAAGCAACCACTCCTGGACAGTGATGAGGCCCTAAGTTCAAGCCCTACAAGAAGAACCGAAAAACAAAAATAATAATAAAACATGAAACCGGTCCCACCCTCGCCACCCCATACACACAACGGCAGAAATGCCCTTGTGGGTAAACTTGGAGAGCCTGCTAGCTTTGAGGGAAATAATGAGTAAATGTAGTAGTACCTGGGTTCACCCACCAGACCCAACCAGCACACACAGAATCACCACCACCAACAACAAAAGGCCAGAAGTTCCACTTTGGGACAAGGTGTGAACCCTGCTAACCCTGAGCAAATACAGAAAAGTATACAAAAATCGGGATAAATTGGCAGGCAGTCCCTGAGTTCCATCCTTAGAAAAAAAAAAAAGTCACAAGCCGATCTTTGGCTGAAATTGTAGAGCCTGCTAGAAGAAAAACATACAACTACACCAAGAAAGAAGGAAGGAAGGAA
Source organism: Perognathus longimembris pacificus (assembly GCF_023159225.1). NCBI lineage: Eukaryota > Metazoa > Chordata > Mammalia > Rodentia > Heteromyidae > Perognathus > Perognathus longimembris. The sequence continues at coordinate 16,013 of NW_025961112.1, forward strand.
GGAAGGAAGGAAGGAAGGAAGGAAGGAAGGAAGGAAGGAAGGAAGGAAGGAAGGAAGGAAGGAAGGGAGGGAGGGAGCAGAGAGGGAGGGAGGGAGGGAGGGAAGGAAAGAAGGAAGGAAGGAAGGAAGGATGGAAAGAAAGAAAGAAAGAGAGAAGGAGGGAGGGAGGGAGGGAGGCAGGGAGGGAGGAAGGAAGGATAAAGAAAAACAAGAAGCATGTTCAGGCCTGAGCATAAATAAGGAAGAAAGAACGAGTAAGAGAAAGAAGAAAGAGAGAAAGAGACACAAAGACAGACAGAAAGAGGAAAGAGAGAAATAGAAAGAGAAAGAGAGAAAGAAAAGAGAGAGAAAGTGAGAGACAGGGAAAAAGAGACAGGAAGAGAGAGTAACAAGAGAGAAATAGAAAGAGAGAAAGAAAAAGAGAAAGAAAGAAAGGCAAACAGGCAGAAGTGGAGCTGTGACTCAAGTAGTAGAGCCTGCTAGCCTTGTGGTGGGAAAAGAGAAACTAAGACAAAGTAGCCATGCTCTGAATTCAAGCCACAGAGCTTCCATAAAAGAAAGAGAAAGAGAGGGCTGGGGATATAGCCTAGTGGCAACAGTGACTGCCTTGGATACACGAGGCCCTAGGTTCGATTCCCCACCACCACATATACAGAAAACAGCCAGAGGCGGCGCTGTGGCTCAGGTGGCAGAGTGCTAGCCTTGAGCGGGAAGAAGCCAGGGACAGTGCTCAGGCCGAGTCCAAGGCCCAGGACTGGCCAAAAAAAAAAAAAAAGAGAGAGAGAAAGGAAAAGGGAGGGAGGGAAAGAAAGAAAGGAAACAGAAAGAGACACAAAGAGGAAAGAGAAAGAGAAAGACAGAATGTGAGAGAGAAAGAGACAGGAAGAAAGCAGAAAGAGAATGAGAAAAATAGAAAAGACACAACCAAAGAAAGAGAAAGAAAGGAAAGAAAGAAAGAAACCAAGACAGGCAGACAGGCAGAAGTGAAGCTGTGGCTCAAGGAGTGGAGCCTGCTAGCCCTGTATTAAAAAAAATAAAAAAAAGTAACAAAGCATCCCAGCAATCCAATTGAAGCTGGACTTGTACATTTCTTTGAATTAAGCATAAGAACAAAAGGGAAACAAAGTCACCAGCTCTTGAAAAGTGGTGAGGTAATGATTTCAAGTCCTAGCAAAAGAACAAAAACAAAACAGTGGTTAATCTGAGGCTCAAGTTGTAGAGTCTGCTAGTTTCAAATTCCAAAACAATGCCAAAAAAAGAAGAAAGAAACTGACGGTAAGTGACTATGTTCTAACATCAGGCCAGAGGAGGAGGAGGGGGGAGGGAGGAGGGAGGAGGGGGGGGGGAGGGGGAGGGGGAGGAGGAGGAGGAGGAGGAGGAGGAGGAGGAGGAGGAGGAGGAGGAGGAGGAGGAGGATAAAATAGATAAATAGATGAAAAGGAAGATGATAAAAGACAGCCATTTAAACATTTTAAAATTATGGCTTAAACCTGTAATCTTACCTGCTCAAGTCGCTGAAATCTGAGGATTATGGTTCGAAGCCAGCCAGGAGCAGGAAATTATATGAGACATTTTTTAGTGAGTACCTGGGGTGGGCTTGAAATTAGGGTGCTTTGCACAAGAGTAAAGCTCTACTACTTTCTGTCTTGTTGGTGCTTAGAGATAAGAATCTCATGGACTTTTCTGCCCAGGCTGGCTTTGAACCGCATTACTCAGATTTCAAGCCTGTGTGTGGCACCCTAGCTTTCCATGGAACTCTTATCTCCTATTAACCACCAAGAAAAACAAAAAGCACAGACAGAAGTTAAGCTGTGACTGAAGTAGTAGAGCCTGTTAACCTTGTGGGGGCGGGGAAGAAACTGAAACAAAGTAACCATACCCTGAGTTCAAGCCCCAGAGCTTCCACAAATAAAATAAAAAGAGAGAGAGAAACCAAAAGAGAAAGACAGAGAGACAGAGAGAGAAAAAGACAGAGACAGAGGAAAAGGAAAGAAAGAAAAAAATAAAGAAAAACCAGCCATGCAGAAGTGGCTCAAGTCTGTAATCCAAGCTAACTCTGGAGGCTGAGATCTGAGGATCATGGTTCAAAGCCAGCCTGAGCAGGAAAGTCCATGAGACTCTTATCTCCAAGGAACCACCCGAAAATCCCAAGTGGCTCTGTGGCTCAAAGTGGTAGAGCTCTAGACTGGTGCTGAAGAGCTCAGGGACAGTGCTCAGGCCCAGAGTTCAAGCCTCACTACTGAACAATAACAAAAAAGCCCAAAACAAGAAGAAAACCCAGGGGCTGGGGATATGGCCTAGTGGCAAGAGTGCTTGCCTCCTATACATGAAGCCTTGGGTTCGATTCCCCAGCACCACATATAAAGAAAACGACCAGAAGTGGCGCCGTGGCTCAAGTGGCAGAGTGCTAACCTTGAACAAAAAGAAGCCAGGGACAGTGCTCAGGCCCTGAGTTCAAGGTCCATGATTGGCAAAAAAAAAATGTTTAGCTATGGCTCAAGGTGTGAGGTCTGCTCTAAAGAGAGAGAAACAGAGAGACATAGACAGAGAGAGAGAGAGAGAGAGAAACAGACACAGAGAGAGAAACTTCAAGGAGAGTGGGCAGGCCATTAGTACCAAGCCATAAAACTGCACTAACAAGAAAAAACCTCAAGAACCAAAACTGAAAAGGAAGGCAAAGAAGAGCCAATTAAAGTTTTAAAGATAGAAACTGACATCTGTAATGTAAGCTGCTCCTTCTAGGTGAAATCTGAGGATTGCGGTTTGAAGCCAGCCTGGGCAGGAAAGTCCATGAGGCTTGTTTTTGTGTGTGCCAGGGGTGGGATTGAACTTGTGGTGTTCTACTCAAGACTAGGCTCTATTGCTCTCTGTGTATTGGTGGTTAACTGAGATGAGTCTCATGGACTTTCCTGCCCAGGCTGCCTTCAAACCACAATCCTCAGATTTTTGGACACTGTAAGTGCATTAGGATTCTCGTGGACACTTATCTCTTTTTAACCACCAGAAAGATAGAGAGGAAAGAAAGAAAGAAAGAAAGAAAGAAAGAAAGAAAGAAAGAAAGAAAGAAAGAAAGAAAGAAAGAAAGAAAGAAAGAAAGAAAGGAGACAGAGAAAGAGAGACAGAAAGGAAAAATGGAAAGAGAGAAAAAGAAAAGAGAGAGAAAATGAGAGACAGAGAGAAAGACACAGGAAGAAAGAGGAAAGAGAAAGAGAGAAATAGAAAGCAAGAAAGAGAATGAGAATGAAAGAAAAAGAGAAAGAGAGGAAAGAACGAAAGAAAAGGAGAAAGAGAGCAAGAAAGAAAGGAAACAGGCAGACGTTAAGCTGTGATTCAAGTAGTAGAGACTGCAAAACTTGTGTGTGGAGAGGGGGGAAAGAAACTGGGACAAAGTAGCCATGCCTTGAGTTCAAGTCCCAGAGCATCCACAAAAAAAGAGAGAAAGAAAAAAAGAAAGAATAAAGAAAGAGAGAGAGAGAAAGGAAAGAAAGAAAAAGAATAAACAGTCTCTTGGGCGTGGTTCATGTCTTTACTCCTAGCAAACTGCAAACGTCAGATTTTAGGACCCTGTGTGTAGTGCCCTTGGCTACCCATGGACTCTTTTCTCCTAGTAGCCACCAAGAAAAAAGAAAAAGGACTGAAGTTGATCTCTGGCTCAAGTAGGAGAGCCTGCTAGCCTTCAATTAAAAAAAGAAAAGAAAAAGCAAACACATTCCAACAATCAAGTTTTGGCTCTAACTGAACACCTTCTTTGATTTAAGCGTAGACACAAAAACAAAAAAGCAACCACTCGGGCTGGGGATATAGCCTAGCGGCAAGAGTGCCTGCCTCGGATACACGAGGCCCAAGGTTCGATTCCCCAGCACCACATATACAGAAAATGGCCAGAAGTGGTGCTGTGGCTCAAGTGGCAGAGTGCTAGCCTTGAGCGGGAAGAAGCCAGGGACAGTGCTCAGGCCCTGAGTCCAAGGCCCAGGACTGGCCAAAAAAAAAAAAAAAAAGCAACCACTCATGGACAGTGATGAGGCCCTGAGTTCAAGCCCTACAAGAAGAACCGAAAAACAAAAATAAATAAAAATACAATAAAATAAAATAAAATAAAAATAAATACAAAATAAAATAAAATAAAAACAAAAATAAAACATAAAACCCGCCCCACCCCCACCACCCCATACACACAATGGCAGAAATGCCCTTGTGGGTAAACTTGGAGAGCCTGCTAGCTTTGAGGGAAAAAATGAGGAAATGTAGCAAGTGTCTGGGTTCACCCACCAGACCCAACCAGCACACACAGAACCACCACCACCAACAACAAAAAGCCAGAAGTTCCACTGTTGCTCAAGGTGTGAATCCTGCTAATACTGAGCAAAAACAAAATAACATACAGAAATTGGGGAAAATTGGCAGGCAGTCCCTGAGTTCCATCCTTAGGATCAGCAGGATTACCACTCAAATAAATAAAATGTCACAAGCTGAGCTTTGTCGGAAATTGAAGAGCCTGCTAGAAGGAAAACACACAACTACACCAGGAAGGAAGGAAGGAAGGAAGGACTGAAGGAAGGAAAGAAGGAAGGAAGGAAGGAAGGAAAGAAGGAAGGAAGGATGGAAGGAAAGAAGGAATTAAGAAAAGAACGAAAGAAGGAAAGAAAGAAAGAGAGAGATAAAGAAAGAAAGGAAGATGGAAAGATGGAAGGGATGGAAAGAGGGAGGGAGGGAGGGAGGGAGGAAGGAAGGATGGAAGGAAGGAAGGAAGGAAAGAAGGAAGGAAGGAAAAAGACAAACAAGAAGTATTTTCAGGCCTGAGCATAAATAAGCTCTAGGGTTAGCAGACCCCAACTCTGTAGCAACAATAAAAAAATAATAATAATATGAATGAATAGGAAGGTAATAGAAGAGAAAAGCCCCTGAAAGATCTTAGCTATCAGAGTGATGTTTGTTCTTGCCTGAAATTCTAGATTCTCAGTAGGCTGATGGTTGTGAATCTTAATTCTCACCCTGGCCAGGTGGGAAAAACCATGAGAATTGTAAGCAATAAATCACACACATACAGGAAAGAAAAAAAGAGAGAAACAGAGAAAGCAAAAGAAAGAAAGAGAGAGAGAGGGAGAAAAGAAAAGAAAGAATCAAAGAACAAAAGAAGGGAGAAAGAAGCAGAAGGAATAAAAAAGAGAAAGGAATAACAAAAGAAAGGAAGGAAGGAAGGAAGGGTTGTTTAGTTCTCAGCCTATGTGGAGATGGAGCTCTGTGCTCTGCCCCCTGGGGCTGTGCAGCCTTGGGAGAATTGATAGGCTGGGCTCCACCTGACTTCCTTATTCCCTGAGCTCTGGGCAGAGACCCGGCCCGGGAGGGGGCTGTGGGCACCAGCAGAGGTCATCACTCAGGCGCTTGCTCGCCCGAGGGGCTGCGCCCAAGTCAACCCCATCACCAGCAGCCATCTAGGCTGCTTTGCTTCTCTTTGTGTTTTTTTTTAATTTTTATTATTTTTTTTTAGGATTTTAAAGAAGGGAGGGTTATATTATACTTATAAAATCACTTATAGAATTAATTTATACCATGTTCATTTCTAAAGGAAGGCTATAGGGAATTGTATACACACTACAAGTAAAATTAGAACTAATTAAAAAACAACTTGAAGCTTAAGCGATGAATGATTTAGCTAGGTTTAAAGTGGGACCCAACACCTCTGCACTATGCGCGTTCATCCTAAGTGTGCTAAGGATGGAGAATATGGAGCCGACAGCGTTTTCAGGCAACCACAGACAGTGGGATCGCAGTTGTTTCCTTCAGATGAATGTTCCTGTTGACTTTGCAGGACTTTCACTTCTTTTATTTTTGGGGAAGAAAATCAGTCGAGTGTTTTCAGGCAGGACAATTGGTGACCATCAGAGCAGCCTTCTATGAGGTTAACAGTGTTCAGAGCCTCCAGCTCAGGTTCCCTTGCATGCCCCTGTTGTTCCAAATCCCCTGACTGGGGTTGTGTGAGTCAATGACAGGGCATCTTGCTCTCAGTGACTTTGGTCTTTCAGTCTCTGCCATCCCTGGAAATGTTCTCTTCCTGGGGAAGCACACAGCAGCACAGTCTGCAAAGGGCAGAGACTATCCTGCCAAACACCCCCGTTCTTCCCTGCTCTCTCCTGGGTCTAGAGTCTCTGTAATCATCGTGAGGCTGCCCAGAGGGAAGGGCATTTTCCTCGGATGTGTTGTTTCTGCCCCCAAAACAACAGCAGCCAGGGGAGTTTCCTGAGCACGCTGGGGACACAACAGTGGGCAGTTGCTGTGCAGCCTCCTCTGGCTGCATTTGACATTCATTCCAGGAGAATCTGCTAGGCCCCATTCCAGGCTCCTTGCAGCCCTGACTCTTGCTAACCCTGCAGAGGCTGTTCTCATATCCAAGCCATGCAGGGAGCAGGGATTGGGATTTGGCGTTGCAGCGCTGCATCTCCCCCTGGCTCTTGGGGGTGGAGGAGCAGTGGAGGGCAGTCTCCAGGTCTTCCTGGGAGAGGACCATGGGACTGGAGCGCCTCTGCAGTAAATAGAGGGGAATGGCGGGCAGGGAGGCACTTCTGCCACTCTGCTTCTCATCCCAGGCCAAGAGAAACTGATATGGCAATGGCATAGATTGAATCTGGGAAGGTAAACCCATCTCCCCGTGGTTCTTGGGGGTGGAAGAGCAGTGGAGGGCAGGCTTGGGCTCTTCATTGGAGAGGACACTGGGACGGGAGCTCCTCTGCAAGAAGCAGAGGGGAATGGCAGGCAGGGAGGCACTTCTGCCACTCTGCTTCTCATCCCAGGCCCACAGAAACTGATATGGCAATGGCACAGATTGAACTTTGGGAAGGTAAACCCATCTCCCCGAGGTTCTTGGGGGTGGAGGAGCAGTGGAGGGCAGGCTCCATGTCTTCCTTGGAGAGGAGACTGGGACTAGAGCTCCTCTGCAAGAAGCAGAGGGGAATGGCAGGCAGGGAGGCACTTCTACCACTCTGCTTCTCATCCCAGGCCCACAGAAACTGATATGGCAATGGCACAGATTGAATTTGGGAAGGGAAACCCATCTCCCCGAGGTTCTTGTGGGTGGAGGAGCAGTGGAGGGTAGGTTCCAGGTCTTCTTTGGAGAGGACACTGGACTGGAGCTCCTCTGCAAGAAGCAGAGGGGAATGGCAGGCAGGGAGGCACATCTGCCACTCTGCTTCTCATCCCAGGCCCACAGAAACTGATATGGCAATGGCACAGATTGAATTTGGGAAGGTAAACCCATCTCCCCGAGGTTCTTGAGGGTGGAGGAGCAGTGGAGGGCAGGCTCCATGTCTTCCTTGGAGAGGAGACTGGGACTGGAACTCCTCTGCAAGAAGCAGAGGGGAATGGCAGGTGGGAGGCACTTCTGCCACTCTGCTTCTCATCCCAGGCCCACAGAAACTGAGATGGCAATGGTGAAGATTGAATCTGGCAAGGTAACCCATCTCCCCGTAGTTTTTGGGGGTGGAGAAGCAATGGAATGCAGGCTCCAGGTCTACCTGGGAGAGGATACTGCGACTGGAGCTCCTCTGCAAGAAGCAGAGGGGCATGGCAGGTGGGGAGCAGGTCTGCCACTCTGCTTCTCATCCCAGGCCCACAGAAACTGAGATGGCAATGGTGAAGATTGAATCTGGCAAGGTAAACCCATCTCCCCGGAGTTCTTGGGGATGGAGAAGCAATGGAGGGCAGGCTCCAGGTCTACCTGGGAGAGGATACTGGGACTGGAGCTCCTCTGCAAGAAGCAGAGGGGAATGGCAGGTGGGGAGGCAGGTCTGCCACTCTGCTTCTCATCCCAGGCCCACAGAAACTGAGATGGCAATGGTGAAGATTGAATCTGGCAAGGTAAACCCATCTCCCCGTAATTTTTGGGGGTGGAGAAACAATGGAATGCAGGCTCCAGGTCTACCTGGGAGAGGATACTGGGACCGGAGCTCCTCTGCAAGAAGCAGAGGGGAATGGCAGGTGGGGAGACAACACTTCCACATGGATTCTCATCCAGGCCCACAGTAACTGAGATGGCAATGGAGAAGTTTGAATCTGGCAAGATAAACCCATCTCCCCATAGTTTTTGGGGGTGGAAAAGCAATGGAGGGCAGGCTCTGGGTCTCCCTGGGAGAGGATACTGGGACTGGAGCTCCTCTGCAAGAAGCAGAGGGGAATGGCAGGTGGGGAGGCACTTCTGCCATTCTGCTTCTCATCCCAGGCCCACAGAAACTGAGATGGCAATGGTGAAGATTGAATCTGGCAAGGTAAACCCATCTCCCCATAGTTTTTGGGGGTGGAGAAGCAATGGAGTGCAGGCTCCAGATCTACCTGGGAGAGGATACTGGGACCGGAGCTCCTCTGCAAGAAGCAGAGGGGAATGGCAGGTGGGGAGGCATTCTTCCACACTGCTTCTCATCCCAGGCCCACAGAAACTGAGATGGCAATGGTGAAGATTGAATCTGGCAAGGTAAACCCATCTCCCCGTAGTTTTGGGGGTGGAAAAGCAATGGAGGGCAGGCTCTGGGTCTCCCTGGGAGAGGATACTGCGACTGGAGCTCCTCTGCAAGAAGCAGAGGGGAATGGCAGGTGGGGAAGCATTTCTGCCACTCTGCTTCTCATCCCAGGCCCACAGAAACTGAAATGGCAATGGAGAAGTTTGAATCTGGCAAGGTAAACCCATCTCCCCGTAGTTTTGAGGGGTGGAAAAGCAACGGAGGGCAGGCTCTGGGTCTCCCTGGGAGAGGATACTGGACTGGAGCTCCTCTGCAAGAAGCAGAGGGGAATGGCAGGTGGGGAGGCAGGTCTGCCACTCTGCTTCTCATCCCAGGCCCACAGAAACTGAGATGGCAATGGTGAGATTGAATCTGGGAAGGTAAACCCATTCCCCGTAGTTCTTGGGGGTGGAAAGCAGTGGAGGGCAGGCTCCAGGTCTACCTGGGAGAGGATACTGGGACTGGAGCTCCTCTGCAAGAAGCAGAGGGGAATGGCAGGTGGGGAGGCAGTTCTGCCACTCTGCTTCTCATCCCAGGCCCACAGAAACTGAGATGGCAATGGTGAAGATTGAATCTGGCAAGGTAAACCCATCTCCCTGTAGTTTTTGGGGGTGGAAAAGCAATGGAGGGCAGGCTCCAGGTCTACCCGGGAGAGGATACTGGGCCTGGAGCTCTTCTGCAAGAAGCAGAGGGGAATGGCAGGTGGGGAGACAATTCTTCCACACGGATTCTCATCCCAGGCCCACAGAAACTGAGATGGTAATGGAGAAGTTTGAATCTGGGAAGGTAAACCCATTTCCCCATAGTTCTTGGGGGTGGAGAAGCAGTGGAGGGCAGGCTCCAGGTCTACCTGGGAGAGGATACTGGGAATGGAGCTCCTCTGCAAGAAGCAGAGGGGAATGGCAGGTGGGGAGGCAGTTCTACCACTCTGCTTCTCATCCCAGGCCCACAGAAACTGAGATGGCAATGGTGAAGATTGAATGTGGCAAGGTAAACCCATCTCCCTGTAGTTTTTGGGGGTGGAAAAGCAATGGAGGGCAGGCTCCAGGTCTACCTGGGAGAGGATACTGGGCCTGGAGCTCTCTGCAAGAAGCAGAGGGGAACGGCAGGTGGGGACGCACTTCTGCCACTCTGCTTCTCATCCCTCGCCCAGAGAAACTGAGATGGAAATGGTGAAGATTGAATCTGGGAAGGTAAACCCATCTCCACGTGGTTCTTGGGGTTGGAGGAGCAGTGGTGGGCAGGCTCCAGGTCTTCCTTGGAGAGGACCATGGGACTGGATCTCCTCTGCAGGAAGCAGAGGGGAATGGCAGGTGGGGAGGCACTTCTGCCACCCTGCTTCTCATCCCAGGCCCACAGAAACTGCGATGGCAATGGTGAAGATTGAATCTGGCAAGGTAAACCCATCTCCCCGTAGTTCTTGGGGGTGGAGGTGCAGTGGAGGGCAGGCTCCAGGTCTACCTGGGAGAGGATACTGGGAATGGAGCTCCTCTGCAGGAAGCAGAGGGGAATGGCAGGTGGAGAGGCACTTCTGCCACTCTGCTTCTCATCCCAGGCCCACAGAAACTGAGATGGCAATGGTGAAGATTGAATCTGGGAAGGCAAACCCATTTCCCCGTAGTTCTTGGGGGTGGAGGAGCAGTGGAGGGCAGGCTCCAGGTCTACCTGGGAGAGAATAGTGGGACTGGAACTCCTCTGCAAGAAGCAGATGGGAATGGCAGGTGGGAAGGCATTTCTGCCACTCTGCTTCTCATCCCAGGCCCTCAGAAACTGAGATGGCAATGGTGAAGATTGAATCTGGGAAGGTAAACTCTCTCTTTCCTCTAGAGGGAAGGTGGAAAGGTTTGTGAAAGTTGTGTATTTTCCAGTACCCAAGTGTTCAAATTGTGCAGAGCTGACACTGTCTGACTTGAAGTCCCTTTGTAGAAGCAGGTAGGTGGCCATCACGGCATCAAATGTCCTCTGTGTTACTGACTCGTGGATCTGACGCTCGGTGTAGCCCATGTCACACATTATGTTGACAACCAGGGGGTCTAGGTGATTGGTCAGTGGCTCATCCCGATACAGGGAGCCTTCCTCAATCGGAGCCAACCATGGGTGCACCATGACTTGTTGTATATTCGGCCTGTATTCTGGATTTACAGTTAAGAACTGGGAAATGATGCTTTGTCCTTTTGCACTCAAGTGAAATGGTATCTCATACCTGCCATTCACAATTGCTTCACGTAGCTGGTTGCTATTGCTTCCTTGAAAAGGGAATTGTCCCGTCACCATAAACAAAAGTATTGTGCCCAGACACCACACATCGACCTTGAAGCCATCATACGCTTGCTTCAAGTAGATCTCGGGGGCACGGAAGACATAGGCTCCTCGGACTTCTGTGAGCAACTGCCCTGGGGCAACTCTTACACTTAACCCAAAGTCGCTGACTTTGGCATTGCCGTATTCATCCAGTAGGATGTTGTCAGGCTTTAGGTCGAGGTGCGCAATCCAGTTGACATGGCAGTACTGCACAGCACTTAATATCTGCTGCAGAAGCTTTCTGGCTTCGTTCTCAAAAAGGCAGCGTGAATTTTGGATCCAGGTCTGTAGGTTTCCCTTGGTGGCCATTTCCATGACCAAGTATGTGTGTTCCTCTCCCTGGATCACTTGGTACACCCTGATCAGGTGGGGGTGACTCAGGGACTTAACAATGTCCACCTCATTTTCTACCAGTATGGGGTAGTCTCTTGTCTGCAGTACTTTCACTGCTACCTCTTTGTCTGTGAGGTGGTGACAGGCCTTCTTCACATGCCCATAGGTGCCAGAGCCAATGGTGTGATATACATAGTATTGGCTGGTAAGGGCCTCCTCGTCTTGGGAGGAGAATGTGGTACATTCGCTGTGACTTAACTCCATATTCTTGATGGGACAGCTAGGGAAATGTGTTGGGTCGTGAATCTTAAGTAGACTTATCTGGATATATACGCCAGGTAACAAATCTTAAACTTAGCTAAATAATAGGGTAGGTATGTAATCTTAAACTTAGATAAAGCAATGTGGTGGGTATTAAATCTTAATTAAACTTAGCTAAATCATTTCAGCAATAGCTCAGCTTAGCACAGTATAACCTCCAGAATAATGGAAATCCCCCCAACCGACACCACCCCAAGCCTCCCTCCCTCCCCCCACCCCCACCCCCAAATGAAAGCTTCAACCTCGCTCAGGTTTCAGTGCAGCCTTTTGTCTGATCGCAGGAGTTCAGTCGGGATCGCTCAGCACCACAAGGGAGGAAGGAACCGCCTTCTGCAACTGCAGCCTGGCCTCGGAATGACAGGTGAGGAAATGGGCCAATCACAGGCAGGCCCGTGACAACACCGAGGGATGGACCAATCACAGGCGGTACCGGTGACATCGGCCCCCGTGGCGGTCTTGCGCCTAGGCCTCGAGCACCAGCCGCTGTCAAGGACGCGAGGGCCCGAGGACCGCCGCCAAGCACGCGAGGTGGACGCCGCGGTCACCCGCGAGGCCCGAGGTGGACGCCGCGGTCACCCGCGAGGCCCGAGAGGACGTCGCACAGTCATCCGCGTGGCCCGAGGTGGACGCCGCGGTCACCCGCGTGGCCCGAGGTGGACGCCGCGGTCACCCGCGTGGCACGAGATGGCTGCCGCGGTCACCCGCGTGGCGGCATCTCAGGAACCCCGAGGACCGCGGCCCAGCGCCTCCAGGTCTCCCGCGCTGCAGGCCCAGGCCCTCGGATTCCCTGTGGCAGGCGCCGCATCCTGGCCTCTCTGCGGTGGAGAGACTAACCACAGCTAAGCCACATTCCCAGCCCCCACTTCCAACCTGTCGCTGGTGAGTTGACCTAAGAGTCTCATGTACTTTCCTTCCTTTGCTTGTCTTTCCATGTGGATCCTTAGCTCTCAGCCTCCTGAGATCTCCTCAGCTAGGATAAGAAGTATTACCAAGGCCCGGGGCTCTCTTGTTTTATTTTATTTTTCAGGGGGTGGGGTAGGGGGGGTTGGGGCAGTCGTGGGGCTTGAACTCAGGGCTTGGGCTCTGTCCCTGAGCTTCTTTTTGTTCAAGGCTAGCACTCTGCCACTTGAACCACAGCGCCACTTCCAGCCTTTTCTGCTTACGTAGTGTAGATGAGTCAAACCCAAACTTTCATACATGCTCGGCACACACTACTGTAAAGCCTTTCCCTTCCTTCCTTCCTTCCTTCCTTCCTTCCTTCCTTCCTTCCTTCCTTCCTTCCTTCCTTTCCCTTCCTTCCTTCCTTCCTTCCTTCCTTCCTTCCTTCCTTCCTTCCTTCCTTTCTTTCCCTTCCTTCCTTCCTTCCTTCCTTCCTTCCTTCCTTCCTTCCTTCCTTCTTTCCTTCCTTCCCTCCCTTTTCCTCCATCCTTCTTCTTTCTTCCCTTCTTTTTTTCTCCCTTCTATTTTTTTCTTCCTTTCTTCCTCTCAATCTTTCTGCATTTGTGCGCACATGCGCGTGCTGGTTCTGATGCTTGAACTCAGGGCCTGGGTGCTGTCCCTGACCTCTTCAGTTTAAGGCTAGTGCTCTATTACCCTGAGTGTAAGTCGCTGGGGTTTTTCCCAGGTCAGAATTCTAGGCTGTAAACATGAGATTCTAAGACTTGAGAGTCAGTCTCCACTGTTGCTCCTGGCCTTTGCCTGTCAATCTGGACTTACAGTAGACTCATGGCTTTGGGTGTGGGCGTCCATGTGTGTGGTCTTGTGTCCCCTGCCTTATCAGGCTGGCCCAGAGGTGGTCAGTCCTTGCTTGTCCTGTGGCTGGCTGATGGGAGCAGTTTGGCCTTCCCAAGGTGCCTTTGAGGGGCAGGTAGGAAGGCACATGTAGAGAAAGGCAGCAACCCAGAAGATGCCCACATCTCTTTTTTAATGTAGTGCTGGTCCTGGGACCTGAAATCAGGGCTTGGGTGCTGTTCCGTAAGCCACAGCCCCACATCCAACTTTTTGGTAGTTTATTGGAGATAGAGTCTCATGGATTTGCCAGCCCAGGCTAGCTTTGGACTGTGACCCTCAGATCTCAGCCACCTAAGTAGCTATGATTATAGACATGAGCCACCAGTGCCTAGCTTCCCAGATCTCTTTGATTGGGGAGGAATGGGCCTGTGGCGTGAGCCTGCAGCCTCCACTGAATGGCAGGTTGTTTGGTGCTATCTCTGGAGTTGAGGCCTCATTGCATCTGGAGGTATGAGAGCCCCATGCACAGGACTTCTGAGGCCTCATCTGCTCAGAAGACTGAGCCCCACCGTGCTTGGTGAAGCCACACCCATCCACTGTTTTTACATCGTCTGGAAGGTGCTCATCTCTTCCGGGAATGAGGTTGCCTGTCCTCCAGGAAGCACATAGCCATCAACAGTGAAGATAGTATCAATTTCCTTTATCCACAAAGCTGTGTGTGTGTGTGTGTGTGTGTGTGTGTGTGTGTGTAGAGAGAGAATATATGTGTGCCCATGTGTGTGCACACCTATCCTGGGGCTTGAACTGAGGGCCTCTCCTTCTTCCTTAGCTTTTCCTTTTCTTTGGTTTTTGTTGGTTGTGGGGCTTGAACTCAGGGCCTGGGTGCTGACCCTGAGCTCTTTTGCTCAAAGCTAGCACTCTACTACTTTAAGCCACAGCACTCCTTCTGGTTCTCTGGTGGTTAATTGGAGATGAGCGTCTCAGACTTTCCTGCCCAGCCTGGATTCGAACTACCATCTTTGGACCTCAGCCTCCTGAGTAGCTAGGATTGCAGGCATGAGCCATTATATCACAGGAGGTTTCAGAGCTGAGAAAACTGAGGATCAGGGGGATTAAGTTGTGACTAGTGTGCAGTTAAGAAATCTGTGGCTAGAGACTACTCTAAGTCACCACACTGTTCTGGATGCTATGATCCAGTTCATTACATAGTTGACTACTGGCTGGGAACGTGGCTTAGTGGTAGAGTGCTTGCCTAGCATGCATGAAGCCCTGGGTTTGATTCCTCAGCACCACATAAACAGAAAACGCCAGAAGTGGCACTGTGGCTCAAGTGGTAGAGTGCTAGCCTTGAGCAAAAGAAACTCAGGGACAGTGCCGAGGCCCTGAGTTCAAGACCCAGGACTGACAAAACCACAACAAACAAACCAGAAAAAGGTTGAATGTTGTATCTCCGCCACTCAGAACCTAGGACCCAGCTCACCTGGCCTCCTCACCACACAGGGCCAGCTGATAAAGCCCCCCCCCCCCAATTCAGCAATCTCTATCAGGCTCTAGCAGGCCCAGGGGTCCCTTGATCTGGTTGCCCCCTGCCCCCCCAGGGTGGGGCTTTCCTAGCAGTCAGCTGCCTCCTGGTCTACCCAAGATAAGAAGAGCTGCAGGCAGAGTGGGTGGTAAACTTCTAGAAGTGTAGTAGACACGGGGTGGTGGTGTGGGGTGTTGGGGCCTTTGTAGGCCCAAGCACAGAGGCCTCTGAAGCCCAGAGAAGGTGTCATTGTACCGTCTGTGCTTGTTGGCTGTGTACTCTGTGCCCCAAGTTCATGTTGTGATTCCTGATTTCAACCTGGTCTTAAAATTTTTTTTTCTTTAAGGCTGGTCCTAGGGCTTGAACTCAGGGCCTGGGCTCTGTCTCCGAGCTTTTCTTGCTCAATGCGAATGCTTTAGTACTTTCGCCACAGCTCCACTTCTGGCTTCTTGGGTGGTTAACTGGTGATAAGAGATCTTACAGAGTTTCCCCTCTAGGCTGGCTTTGAACTGTGATCTTCTGATCTTAGCTTCCTGAGTGAGGCTAAGTGAATCATCAGAGCCTGGTCCAACCTAGTCCTCTTACAGGAAAGAAACAATCCCTAAGAAGCTCCAGTGGACAGGCAGACAGAGAGACAGGCAGGCAGACAGGCTGATGGCAGGATAGATGGACTGGACATTCTCAGTCCCCACATCTAACCACGAGTGGATTGGCAGAGCCTGGTTTCTGCCTCCTAAGCCTGAACACCCACTGCACACATGTCTACTGGGGGCACACAGGTCTGCAGGATTCCTCCCCCCCCCCCAATTCCCCTATGTTTCCAGGGCAAGGCAGGGCAGGGCCACCAGGCCAAGCCAAGACTTGTTTACTTGTCTAAAGTTCAGAAGCTGTGTGCCATGGAGCCTGAGTTGCTGGCCATGGCTAGCTGTGTCCCCAGCTGAAAGATAAACTATGATGAGGGGGAGCCGGCCACCCCTGGAGTGGGTGGGTGAGAACATCACTCCTCTAGAACTCTCTGGTTAAATCCCCTGTCAGCTCTATTGCTGGGTCCTACCAGACTCCTTTGGGCTTCTCCTAGGGGCTTTCCACGCCTCAATCTCTTTCTTCACCCTCTCCCCATTCTGCTACACCTATCCATTTTTTTGTGGGTGGGGAGAGGATGCTGGTACTTGGGCTTGAACTCAGGCCTTATACCTCTGCTTAGCTTTTTCCACTCAAGGCTGGCATTCTACCCTCTAAGCCATACTTCTACTTGTGGGTGTTTGTTTTTCACTGGTTCATTGGAAATAAGGCTCCTGGGGAATTTTCTGCAGTCCACAGATTTCTACCTACTGAGTAAGCTAGGACTACAGGTATGAGGTACTGGTACCCAATTCCATCTCCTTCCTTCCTTCCTTCCTTCCTTCCTTCCTTCCTTCCTTCCTTCCTTCCTTCTTCTTTCTTTCTTTCTTTCTTTCTTTCTTTCTTTCTTTCTTTCTTTCTTTCTTTCTTTCTGTTCTGTGTATGGATCCTGGGACTTGAACTCAGAGCCCAGGTGCTGTCCCTGAGCTTCTTTGCTCAAGCTAGTGCTCTACCACTTGAGCCACAGCTTCACTTCTGGCTCTTTTGGTGAGGCAAGAGTCTCAAGGAATTTTCCGGCCCAGGATAGCTTTGAACCGTGATTCTCAGACCTCAGCTTCCTGAGTAAGGATGATAGGTATGAGCCACCAGTGCCCGGCTTCCATTGTTTGTTTTAGACCCGACATGTTTGTACTTCACCATGCCTCAGTTTCGCTATCTGTAAAAAAGGGCAGGGAGCAGTGGACGGGCTCAGGTGTGGCCACCATGTCAGAGGGTGGGTGGGGTGGAAAGGACCCCATGGTGGGGGGAGCCCCTATTTCTAGGGATTGCCATACTCCACATCCCCTTCACCTATCCCCCCAACTGTTTCCCACACTTGGTTCTCCTTTGCACCGCTCTTTGCCCGTCCTCAGGTAATGGAACTGGGAGTCACCCTGGGGCTTCTAATGTGGGTGTGGTGGCAGGATTTGTCACTGGAATCTGTTAGAATGCTGGCTTTTCAGTACTGGAACCCGAGGCACAGACAAAGCCCTCTCGGCTGTGCTGGCCTCAAGGGAATTTGCCATCATTTCTTATCTGTCCCCAGCGGGGCTCTGGATCCTGTTCACCTTCTCTCTCTCTCTCTCTCTCTCTTTCTGTCTGTCTGTCTTTTCCTCTCTTTCTCATCTTGCTATCTAAGCACTGTCCGTGGCTTCCTTTGGTCAAGGCTAGCACTCTACTTTTGAGCCACAGCACAACTTCCGGCTTTTTTCTATATGTGTGGGGCTGAGGAATTGAACACAGGGCTTCATATATACAAGGCAAGCACTCTACCACTAGGATGTATTCCCAGCCCCCATGTTAGTGTTTTATAGCATCACAGGAAGGTTAACACACACACACACACACACACACACACACACACACACACACACATACACACACACTGTGATCAGAATTTTCAAAACACACATATCAATGGATGTGGTCTCCAGAGGTACATGTGCACACACAAGAACCAACACAAAACAACCACCACAAGTGTGCACACATTTCCCAATGTATCAGCATAGAAAAGTGTTGGAAACAGTCATGCCAGGTATTTAATTCATGTCACATTCTCCGACTTGGAAATGACAGCCCTGTCTCATTATCCTCCTTTATAAATTAGAAATCACAAATCTTGGAGTTGGAGGCGTGGCTCAGTTAGTAGAGGGCCAGCCAAGGATCAGGTATCAAGTCCCAGTCTCAGATCTTAAAAAAAAAGAAAAAGAAATCATCTCATAGGTTTATGATGAGAATTTACCTAGTTAATGATTGTAAATCATTTGACACATAAAACTGAAATTCTTAGGGTCATGATGCAATAGTAAATTTGTAGCTAGCCCCCCCACCAAAATATATATATATATATTTTTTTTTTTTCATTGAAATTAAGGCTGATTCCTTTGCCTGTCTTTGCTACCCTCTGGTGGCCATAGTTGAGAATGCACCTATTGCAAGGCTTGACTCCTTTGCCTTTAATCTTTTTTTTTTTTGGCCATTACTGGGCCTTGGACTCAGGGCCTGAACACTGTCCCTGGCTTCCTTTTTGCTCAAGGCTAGCACTCTGCCACTTGAGCCACAGCGCCACCTCTGGCCATTTTCTATATATGTGGTGCTGGGCAATCAACCCAGGGTTTCATGTATACAAAGCAAACACTCTTGCCACTAGGCCATATTCCCAGCCCTCTGCCTTTAATCTTGTTCGTTCATTCTTTCTCCTCTCCTATCTGTCTCACCCTCCCCTCTCCTCTCCCTCTCTCCAGCCCCTCAGTATTGGGGCTTGAGCTTAGGGGCCTAGACATTGTCCCTTAGCTTTTTCCACTCAAGGCTAGCATTCTACCACTTGAGCCACAGTTCCACTTCTGGCTTAATAACTTCTGGGTAATAAATGAAGTGACCCCCCCGCCATGTGTGTGAGACAAAAACCCTAAGCATACATGTAAAATATTTAACACTGGTCTTCACACAAAGGAATGCTGCAGAAATGGTCACTACTGGTATGTACACCTATTTATATCCATTTCATGGGTGAGAAACTTGAGGCTCAGAAAAAGGAAATGTAGAAAAAAAATCTGTTTTAGTCAGGTGCTGGTGGCTCACATCTATAATCTCAGCTACTCAGGAGGCTGCAATTTAAAACCAGCCTGGGCAGGAAAAGTCTGAGAGACTTTTATCTCTAATGAACCCCAAAGGGCCAGAAGTGGAGCTATGGCTTCAGTAGTGGAGTACTAGCCTGGACCACAAAAGCTCAGGGACAGCACCTAGGCCCAGAGAGTTCAAGTTCCAGGACCCAGTAAAATGACAGCAACAAAATCTGCTGAAAGGGCAGCGACCTGGAGCCCCCAAGTGGGCAATTGCTGGGAAGACTTAGCACCTGCCCTGAGCTTTCCCTGGGGGCCGCTGGGCTGTTCCCACCCTGAGCTCTCAAGCAGAGCTCCTCCCTGGGTCACTCCCCTCCCCATTCCCTGGGGCTCCAGGCCTGTTTTGGACTGTTCCTTCCTGTCCAGAGGCGCCTGCATGACATCCCCTATTCTAACATCTCCTGCTTTGAGTGCTGGCCCAATCCAGGACCCAAACTAACTTCCACCATCCCACATGGAGTCTTGATAACAAACTTTCGATAAGGAACTTGTCATTTAGACTGATTACTATAAGGGAATTTGCTTGGTTTGGTCCAGAGCTCATATGAAACAAGCCAAAGCAAAGTTGGCTGTCCGTGGTCCAGACAGTGATGTTGTGAAAAGGACTGAGCTCTTTGTAGTGTGGGACATCATATAAGGATATTTGAGAGCTGGTAAACTGAAAGGAAAAAAGAGTACATGAACTTGAACATTCATGAAGAGGATAGAAAAGAGAAGGAAGGATAAGATGGTTACAAAGAAGCAGGAAAAAATGCACATTTACCACTGTGCTTATTATGGTGAGGACAGATGACCTAGAGGTGGACAAAGGTAAAGCTATGAGAATGCTCAAGGCAGTGGGAGGTCGACTTGGGTTGTCCCTGAGGGTGGAGGGAAAATACCATGTCTTCAGTATCCTAGCTTCTGTCCTTCCCAGAGATTCTGGGGTACATCCTTCTAGGGTAATGTCAGGAAGAAATCACAGTTCACCTACCATCCTGACTTCTACCCTTTCTATTGGGGTCAAGAGTGCCACAGTGCTGGAATCTCTTGGTTGGATGCTTAGATCTCTGGAAAGCAGACTCTTCAGGGTCAGGAATTTGGGTTGTGTTCACAACCCCTGGTGGTGACGGTGCTCCAAAGCTATCAGTCCAAGCCCCAGGACTGGCAAAAAGAAAAAAGAAAAAAAAAAGAAATGAGTGCTTCTCATGATCAAGTGAAGGGCTGGGAATGTGACTTAGTGGTAGAATGCTTGCTTAGCATGCATGAAGCCCTGTGTTCGATTCCTCAGCACCATATACATAGAAAAATCCAGAAGTGGTGCTGTGGCTCAAGTCACCGAGTGCTAGCCTTGAGCAAAAAGAAGCTAGGGACAGTGATCAGGCCCTGAGTTCAAGCCCCAGGACTGGCAACAAAAAACAAAACAAAACAAAAAGTTATGCACTGCCTTACGTATGAAACTGTAACCCCTCTGTACATTACTTTGACAATAAAGAAATAAAAAGAATAAAAAAGAAGTTTAAAAAAAACAATAAATAAATGAAAAGGAAGTCAAAGAGAGGAGCCAATCAGAAGTTTTAAAATCATGGCACAAACCTGTAATCCTACCCGCTCAGGTCACTGAAATCTGAGGATTGCGGTTTGAAGCCAGCCTGGGCAGGAAAGTCCATAAGACAATTTTTAGTGAGTGCCGGGGGTGGGCTTGCACTTAGGGTGCTATGCTCATGAGTAAAGCTCTACTACTTTCTGTCTTGTTAGTGGTTAGAGATAAGAGTCTCATGGACTTTCCTGCACAGGCTGGCTTTGAACCACAATCCTCAGATTTCAAGCCTGTCCCTAGTGCCCAAGGCTTTCCATGGAACTCATTTCCTATTAACCACCAAAAAGAAAAAAAAAAGGACAGAAGTTGAGCTGTGACTCAAGTAGTAGAACTTGTTAACCTTGTGGAGGAGAAAAAGAAACTGAAACAAAGTATCCATGTGGGGCTGGGGATATGGCCTAGTGGCAAGAGTGCTTGCCCCTTATACATGAGGCCCTGGGTTCAATTCCCCAGCACCACATATATAGAAAATGGCCAGAAGTGGCGCTGTGACTCAAGTGGCAGAGTACTAGCCTTGAGCAAAAAGAAGCCAGGGACAGAGCTCAGGCCCTGAGTCCAAGCCCCAGGACTGGCCAAAACAACAACAACAACAAAAACCCACAAAGTATCCATGCCCCAGTTAAGCCCCAGAGCTTCCACAAAGAGAGAGAGAGAGAGAGAGAGAGAGAGAGAGAGAGAGAGAGAGAGAGAGAGAAGAAAGAAAGAAAGAAAGAAAGAAAGAAAGAAAGAAAGAAAGAAAGAAAGAAAGAAGGAAGAAAAGATTGGCAGACTGGCAGAAGTGGAGCTGTGCCTCAAGGAATGAAGCCTGTTAGGACTGTATTAAAAAAAAAAGTAACAAAACATCCCAGCAATCCAATTGTGGCTCTACTTGTACACCTTCTTTGAATTAAGCATAACAACAAAAGCAAAACAAATTCACCAGCTCTAACAGTGATGAGGTACTGATTTCAGGCCCTAGCAAAAGAATAAAAACAAAACAGTGGTTGACCTGGTGCTCAAGTTGTAGAGTCTGCTAATTTCAAATTGAAAAACAAGGCAAAAAAAAAAAAAAAAAAAAACAACAACAACAACAACCAGAGAGTAAGTGGCTATGTTCTAACATCAGGCCACAGGAACTGACCTAAAGAAGAAGAAGAAGAGAGAAAAAAGAACAATAAAATAGATTAAAAGGAAGATGATAAAAGAGAGAGACATTTAAAGATTTTTACAAGGCAACAAACAGTACAAGAAATGTATCCAATGCCCATCGTATGATACTGTAACCTCTCTGTACGTCAGTTTGATAATAAAAATTTGAGAAAAAAAAAAGATTTTTAAATTATGGCTCAAACCTGTAATCCTACCTACTCAAGTTGCTGAAATCTGAGGATTGCGGTTCGAAGCCAGCCGGGGCAGGAAACTCCATGAGGCATTTTTTAGTGAGTGCCTGGGGTGGGCTTGAAATTAGGGTATTTGGTGCATGAGTAAAGCTCTACTACTTTCTGTCTTGTTGGTGGTTAGAGATAAAAGTCTCATGGACTTTCCTGCACAGGCTGGCTTTGAAACACAATCCTCAGATTTCAAGCCTGTCCCTAGTGCCCGAGGCTTTCCATGGAACTCTTATCTCCTTTTAACCACCAAAAAAACAAACCCAGACAGAAGTTGAGCTATGACTCAAGTAGTAGAACCTGTTAATCTTGTGGGGGGAAGGAAGAAACTGAAACAAAGTAGCCATGCCCTGAGTTCAAGCCCCAGAGCTTCCACAAAAGAGAGAGAGAGAGAGAGAAAGGAAGAAAGACACAAAGACGAAAGAAAGAAAAAGAAAGAAAGAAAGAAAGAGAGGAAGAAAGAAAGAAAGAGAGAAAGGAAGAAAGGAAGGAAGGAAGAGAGAAAGGAAAAAAGGGGAACAAGGTCAAATCACCAAAGCCCCAGAAGCAATAGTAGAGGGCATCTATGGAAAACATGTGTCTTTTCTATCCAACTAATTGGATTCCTTTCTATTAATCTTGTGGGAATTATTAGGTTTTTTTTCTAAAAAGTTTGGCTAGGTGGCTTGGCCCTTGGTAGTTACATTTTGATTACATCTCTTTAAAGGTGCACATTCATGAAGACAGCCTGTTTGAATCTCCTTGAGTTTTTGTGGCCTACTGTTATTTGAGGCATAGCATCCTTTACAGATGGAGCTGAGCTCAGCCAATCTGAGCAGAGGGGCAGGCCCTGCTGTATTAGGCCCACTGTGTTAGGGTCACTTGCCAGATCTGGAGCTGATGGTGCATCCTTCTGTAGATTTGGAACTGATGGTGCATCCTTCTGTAGAAGTGGAGTCCCTTTTGAGTGCTTTATTCCTAGGCTATACTCCAAACACGCTGAGCTACTTCTAACAAAGGCTAACACTTTTTATGGTTATTCTATCTGAAAACATTTGAGTGAAACTGTTGGCTGGGAATGTAGCTTAGTGGTAGAGTGCTTGCCTAGCATGCATAAAGCCCTGGGTTCGATTCCTCAGTACCACACACACAGAATAGGCTAGAAGTAGCGCTATGGCTCAAGTGGCAGAGCACTAGCCTTGAGCAAAAGCAGCTCAGGGACAGTGCCCAGGCCCTGAGTTCAAGACCCAGGACTGGCAAACAACAACAAAAAGATAAAACACTTAACCTGAAATAAGAACAAGACTTTTTTTTCAAGTGAAAAGGCCTCTTAATGTGATCCTGACCTCATATCTACAATTTTCTTTGCACTAATTAGAAGAGGATTGTATGACAAGATTCCTAATGCTCTTACCATAGTAAATGTACAACCGTTCTTATTCTTATATATTATGTTAATGAAAACACTTAAAATATGGTAGTAACATTCGTATCTCAAGCTAAGAAAGGTCATCTTACCTCTCCCTGTTGATTGCTGATTCTTCTTTAGGAAGAACTAGAACACAAAACAGGCATGCTCTGTTGTGTCCAAAGTCTCAAAATGACCCCTCCCTCTGTATCCATACCAATTTGCTGAAATTAATTATTGCAATTTATGGAATCTAAATTATGTGGAAGCCTGCATTAGAAAAGGCTATTTCCAGGTGCTAGTGGCCTAGACATCTGTAATCCTAGCTACTGAGGAGGCTGTTCTAAGGATCATGGTTTGAAGCCAGTCTCAATAAGGTCTGTGAGACTCTTGTCGCCAATAAACTACCAAAAAGCCAGCAATGTAGCTGTAGCTCAATTGATAGAGCACCAGCCTTGAGCAAAAGCAGCACAAGGACAGCACCCAGTCCCTGAGCAGCACAAAATAAAGTAGTTTGTCATTTTAACTTTTTGAAATATTTGGGAAAACTTCACTAGTGCAGTTTGTATTGGGAATTAATGTATATTCTTAATTAAGAAATGATTAAAGACAAGGTATTGGATAGAAGATTCAAATACATGAACTGAATAATGAAATAATACTAAAATACAATTTTAACTTTCTGTTATAATTCAGAGAAACTTTTTAGAGTAGTATTTTGAGACATTAACTAATCCAATTGAAGGGACAACATTGAATGGGAAATACTGACATACCATTTCCGCAGCAAATTAAGTTTCCTATAGTGAAATTATGGCAATGAAACCAATGTGCTACAAAAAAGTCTCTGCTACTTGAGCTTTAACAACTCAACAGAGACAGTGACATTCAGTACCAGGAAAATATGTATATGATCACATCACCATAGTAACAATATGTCACAGAACTTTCAGATTGGATCACAATTCATGCTGTTGGGCCTAGCAGTTGCTATATACACAGTATAGTTTAGCAACTAAAAGAATCTCTTTTACGGCAGGGAATGTGGCTTAGCAGTAGAATGCTTGCATGAAGTCCTGAATTCGATTCTTCAGCACCACATAAACAGAACAAGTCGGAAGTGGCGCTGTGGCTCAAGTGGTAGAGTGCTAGCCTTGAGCAAGAAGAAGCCAGGGACAGTGCACAAGCCCTGAGTTCAAGCCCCAGGATGGGCAAAAATAAAAAAAATACATATAAGAAGAGTGAGAGGAAGTGTGAGTAGAGGAGGGATGGGTCAGAATATTGAAAGGGGTGGCATTGAAAATATTGGTATTGTATTCATAAACTTCTTGATCAAATGGAAACTCCTTTGCCCCACTACTTAATGATACTCCTCCTCCTAATAATAATCATAATGATTATAAAATGAAGTTTTCATTGGTACATATTCTAGAAGTGTTTAGAATTTTCCCTCTCCCAAAGATGTAATTTGGTTATTATATGCTATATGAAATATACTCCTGACTTCTCAGATTCTCATTGTAAATCTGGACTTGAGCCAGTAAAGATGAGGGTATAGTTATGAAAGGAAATGTGAGGGGATCCTAGAACCTGTTCTTCTCCAACAGATTAAAGGAAACATGAAGGGACAATCTGGATCATTGGCAGCTGCCTGAAGCTATAGGGGCTTCTGGGGCTATTTTATTTCTGTCATGGTCATGCAGACTAAAGTTTTGTCCAGGAAAACAGCTTAAGGCTGGTGCTTAAAGGAGGATCCGGTTGAGCTGACCAAATGCTATTGTTTCAGTCTTATTCTACAAAGCAAATTCTTGATTTCAGAGTCTTTTTGATTGCTCAATATAGAAATCAGACCAGGTTTCTAGTTTGTGGAATCCACAATATTAAAATCCCAGTGAGGCTGGGGATATGGCCTAGTGGCAAGAGTGAGTCAAAAGAATCTATTCAATTACTTGAGGGTATAAAGGACAGGAAATGAAGTGATGGGTTTTTCTGGACTTAAGAGGGCAAAGTCTTTCCTGGCACTAAAATGCCTCATCCCAATAAAAGGGTGAGACTCTCTAGTATGTCACGAAGACATGAGTTGGTCCTGGGGCTTGAACTCTGTATCTATGTGTCTGATAATTCAGATTTGAATCAAAACCTGTACTGTCCTATGGCCAGCTGCCGTGTGTCAGCGGCTGATGGTGAGCATTCTACGAGGGCCTGTCACCGTAGGGATGTGGGGATGCCTTCCAAGCCAACTGTCAGTCTGCTTTGAGCTTCCTAGCAGAGGCAGAGTTGAGGTGCTCTCAGAGGGATACCTACACTACTGCGAGATGGGAAACCTGAACTGTTGCTGCAGAAGTATGTCCATGTTGACTTTCTCAATGCTGCCCTTTGAATGGTCTAGTTCCAATTTACTTACCACATAGTCTTAGTGTGTTTTCATCCTCCCCAATACCAATTTCTCTAATGATTTTTTTTTCTTTGGCCAGTCCTGGGGCTTGAACTCAGGGCTTGAGTACTGACCCTGGCTTTTTGCTCAAGACTAGCACTCTACCACTTGAGTCACAGTGCCATTTCCAGCTTTTTCTGTGTATGTGGTACTGAGGAATTGAACCCAGGACTTCATGCATGCTAGGCAAGCACTCTACCGTTAAGCCACATTCCCAGTCCTCTCTAATGATTTTTTTTTTTTTTTGGCCAGTCGTGGGCCTTGGACTCAGGGCCTGAGCACTGTCCCTGGCTTCTTCCCGCTCAAGGCTAGCACTCTGCCACTTGAGCCACAGCGCCGCTTCTGGCCGTTTTCTGTATATGTGGTGCTGGGGAATCGAACCTAGGGCCTCGTGTATCTGAGGCAGGAACTCTTGCCACTAGGCTATATCCCCAGCCCCCTCTCTAATGATTTTTAAGTATATTTCTTACATTTATAATATCGCTCAATTTTTATGTTGATTCCTCTTTGATGGCAGCTGTCCTAAAATGATGTACATTTAGAAAAATGAACATTTTCTAATATCGATATTGCAGATTTTCTTTTGGAGAATAAACACAAAGGTGCACAACCATACTGCTTTCATCAACTCAAGAGAAGGTTGACAATAAATGTAGAAATAGATAATCCACGAGAGGAGAATCACTGGCCAAACTCTTCTGAATGCCAAGGTCAAAACCCAAATCTAGCAAGGTTTAGTGAATCAAGACTGTCACATTAACCACATGGGAAGTAGATTTGGGAGATTGTGTTTCAAGACCGGCTCACATCCTAGAGTCTGTCTGGAAACTGCTTCAATCCAGAGGGACATGCTGTGTTCTCAGTAACAGAAGCAAGGACAAACAGGAGGATCTAGGCCAGCTCATGTACAAGAGAGGCCCTCTCTTAAAAATAATCAAGCCTGGTAGATAACCTGATTCACAAACCTGGGCCACTGAGTTTAAAATGAATAAGCATCAGCAGTTACTTTTCACAATTCTTTTTAATTTTAATTTATTTATTATTATTTTTTTTTGCCAGTCCTGGGGCTTGAACTCAGGACCTGAGCACTGTCCCTGGCTTCTTTTTGCTCAAGGCTAGCACTCTGCCACTTGAGCCACAGCACCACTTCTGGCCATTTTCTATGTATGTGGTGCTGGGGAATCAGACCCAGGGCTTCATGTATAGGAGGCAAGTGCTCTTGCCACTAGGCCATATTCCCAGCCCTTTATTTTAATTTTTTATTTTTGTCAGTCACAGGCTTGAACTCTGAGCCTGGGTACTGTCCCTGAGCTCTTCAGCTCAAGTCTAGTGATCTACCTCTTGAACCATAGCACCACTTCTGGTTTTCTTGAGGTTCCTTGGACATAGTCTCTCAGACTTTCCTGTCCGGGCTGGCTTGGAACCCTGATCCTCAGATCTCAAGGTCCTGAGTAGCTGGGATTACAGGTGTGACCCACCAGGGCCCAGCGCAACATCTACTCTTTTGTTTTTTTGGTTTTTTTGTTTTGGCCAGTCCTGGGCCTTGGACTCAGAGCCTGAGCACCGTCCCTGGCATCTTCCCACTCATGGCTAGCACTCTGCCACCTGAGCCACAGCACCCCTTCTGGCCGTTTTCCATACATGTGGTGCTGGGGAATCAAACCGAGAGCTTCATGTGTAGGAGGCAAGCACTCTTGCCACTAGGCCATATTCCCAGCCCGCAACATCTACTCTTAATGGCATATCTGAACACATTTTCATTGTGTAGATTATATATTTCACTTTTTAGAAAACAATTTCATATTCCCAGTATGGTAATCTATGTATCTGATTAATTCAATTTTGAATCAAAACTGTACTGTCCTATGGCCATGTGTCAGAGGCTGATGGTGAGCATTCTAAGAGGGCCTGTCACCCTGGGGATGTGGGGATGCCTTCCAACCTAACTGTCACTCCACATTGAGCATCCTAGCAGAGGCAGTTGAGGTGCTCTCAGAGTGATACCTACACTACTGCGAGATGGGAAACTTGAACTGTTGCTGCAAAAGTATGTACATGCTGAATTTCTCAATGCTGCCCATTGAATGGTCTAGTTCCAATTTCCTTACCACATTGTCCTAGTGTGTTTTCATCCTCCCCAATACCAATTTCTCTAATGATTTTTTTCTTTGGCCAGTCCTGGGGCTTGAACTCAGGGCCTGAGTACTGTCCCTGGCTTCTTTTTGCTCAAGGCTAGCACTCTGCCACTTGAGCCATAGCACCACTTCTGGCTGTTTGCTATTTGCGTGGTGCTGAGGAATCGAACCCAGGGCTCCATGTATACGAGGCGAGTATGAGCAGGACTGTGGTAAAGAAAAAAACAAAACTTCTGGCCATCTCCATTTTTTCCCTCAAAGCAGCTAGGTCATTTTGGTGTATGGTTGGTTGTAAATGGAAAGCTTGTCAATATATTTTTGAGGGTTCATTTCACTATAAAATCCACATCCACAGGCAATACCAATGTAAAGTTTTACAAAGTAATCCGTTACCAATGCATTCTTTGTTTGTTTGGTTGGTTGGTTTTTGGTCGGTCATAGGGCTTGAACTCAGGGCCTAGTCACTGTTCCTGAGCTCTTCAGTTCAAGACTAGCACTCTACCACTGGAGTCACAGCACCACTTCTGGCTTTTCCTGTGTATGTGGTGCTGAGGAATTGAATCCAGGGCTTCATGCATGCTAGGCAAGCACTCTACCATGGAGCCACATTCCCAGCACACACTGACACGTGTTACAGTGACAAGTAACACAAGGTTCATCTTTTTTTTTTTTTTTTGCCAGTCCTGGGGCTTGAGCTCAGGGCCTGAGCACTGTCCCTGGCTTCTTTTTGCTCAAGGATAGCACTCTACCATTTGAGCCACAGCACCGCTTCTGGCCGTTTCCTATATATGTGGTGTTGGGGAATCGAACCCAGGGCTTCATGTATATGAGGCAAGCACTCTTGCCAGTAGGCCATATTCCCAGCCCCACAAGGTTCATCTTGAATGCAATTTCTGTGTATAGCCCCCAAACTTCCAGTCTCTAGGACACCTGGGTTAGATGGCATTCCTATCTACCTCCTGCCCAATCCCAGGAAGACTTGTGAGTTTGGAGGCTACTTGCTTGAAGTACATGTACACACACACACACACACACACACACACACGCACACACATTTTCCACATCAGTAACCAAATGACATGGTAGTAAATTTTTCTAATGGCATCAGTTCATTGTTTTTTTTATTTGCCGTTTACCCACTGAGAATGGATTAGGAGGTATAGGGAAGAGAAAGACTATTGAGGTTTAAAACAGGTCTCCTAATAACTGTTGTCTTCAATACAAAGAATTCCAAATGAGTAGACAGGTATGACAGTACCAAGCTAGTAGAAATTGGTTTCAGCTTCTGAAAGGGAAGGTGTTCATTGAAGCAGAGCATGCATTCTTTCCCTGCCCCATACCTTTTGTTTTGTCCATTTTTGTATTTGAACCCCAGGTCTGGACACTGTTGCTGAGCTCTTTTTTTTCTGCTCGAGGCTATCAATCTACCACTTTGAGTTACACAGCTCTACTTCCAGTTTTGTGGTGGTTAATTCAAGGAAATAATCTCAAGGACTTTCCTGCCCTGGCTGGCTTTGAACTGGAATCCCTAAGATCTCAGCCTCCTCAATATCTAGGACTAGAGGCATGAGCCACTAGTGCCCAGCTAGTGTGTTCTCAAACTCGAACCCATTTTTCACCGATGAGGTTTCTTTGCTCTTCTCCTCAACCATCTTTCTATTCTTGACTCAAGTTAACCCAACTAATGATAATTGAATAATTTCAAGCAACGCTGTCATTGTACTGACCATCCACCTGTGTCTTCCTAGTAGCCTCTGAAACCATTCAGAATTCTCTTCCTCGACTCGGGACAAACGAGGATGAGCAGACAAAATCTGCAGTGTCGTGTCGTGTCTTTGTGGGGAATAAAAGCATTGCTTCCTGATTTTTCTTTTTCTGTGGTAAAATTGTTTGTTTGTTTTTTGCCAGTCCTGGGCCTTGGACTCAGGGCCTGAGCAGTCCCTGGCTTCGTTTTGCTCAAGGCTAACACTCTGCCACTTTAGCCAAATAGGGAGAGTTGAATAGGTATCTTATGGAAGAGTAGGTGAATTATGGATGACATTTTCCTTACACACACACACACACACACACACACACACACACACACAATGGAATAGCAATGGAGAGGTAATTTCCAACTGAGATCTGATTGGAGACAGCATTCAAAATTGGCCTCCATCATTTACAATGTATGTCACTATGAACTTTAATTAGAGAAGCATTTTTCTTCCAAACAAAGAAAGTGTTATCCATGGGCTGGGAAGGTGGCTTAGTGGTAGAGAGCTTGCCTAGCAGGCATGAAGTCCTAGGTTTGATTCCTCAGCACCACATATACAGACAAGGCCGTAAGTGGTGCTGTGGCTCATGGTAGAGTGCTAGTCTTCAATAAAAGAAGCTCAGGGTCAGTGCTCAGGTCCTGAGCTCAAGCCTCCTAATACTCTCACTTTGCCTAGGTCAAGGATATCTTGTGCTTCTTTGCAGCAGTTGTTTTACTGTGAAATTTTGGGTTGTCCTGCCTTGATCTCTTTCTCATCTGCTCTCTGATGTCACCAAATGCACACACCTGTGCACAGGAGACAGCGCAGTCTTGTGCTCACAGGCACGGCTTTCTTGCCATTGCAGGACGACGCAGGAGGAAGTGGAAGTGACAGTGAGGATGGGCTGAGTCATGTTCAAGAGGAGGACATGGATGGTGAGAGACGTAGAAGTGTCTGGTCTCTTGGTGCGCCTAGCCATTCTGATCCCATATATCTTTAGCCATATATTCTTGCATATTAGGGAGAGAGAGGTGACATGAACTCGGAGTATGTGCTATGGATTTAGAGGCTTTCTTGTAATTAGTGTGCATCATACTCTGGAGAATGAATAAACACCTGGTCAAAGGACATAAATCACCCAGGTGGCAATCCCACATGGCACTAAGAACTGTGTGAGGCCTTACTCGTGAAAGGTCTCTCCAACTCCCAACATTGTTAACTCTCAGGAACAAGACCCCAAAATGTGCCAGTCTGGGCCCAAACCACATGCAAACAACATAGGGCACATATACTATAAGGTGGTCTAATGTAGAATCAGTGATTGACTTAGTGTCTCTAATAAATTTCTCCCAACCGTTTGGGTCTCCAAAGCCTGGGATATGCAGGAATATGACTGGACTAGTGACGAGGAAGACTATTCAGGTAGGGAAACTCCTTAACAAAAGACCCAATGGTAAAAGTTCCTAGGAAGTATATGGTTTGCAACTGCTCTGAAGACCAAAGCAGGTAGAATGGAATGAAAACAAGAAGTGTGTACCCCCTTCATAATTAGTGACATAGTAATAACTACCAGATGATTAAAGGTATCCAACATTCTTTCTCAATGCTTCTCTCTACACAATCATGTTCTCCACAGCTTTCCTCTTCCTGCCTCCTCTGCCTCTGGCAAACATGACAGCATTTGGATCGACATAGCTTGGGATATTCTTCCCATGATGGGATGAGTCTAGTGGAGCAGGCTTAGCTCTAAGATTCAGGGCCACCAGAAGTTTTCTTCAGTTCGGTCAGAAAATTGAGTAACAAGTCCATTTTTGTTCTCTGCATTTTCAGGCCTCAGAGCATCACTTCCTGTTCATTTTTTTTGGGTGGGGGTCAATTGTGGGGGTTGAACCCAGGGCCTGGGTGCTGTTCCTAAGTTTTTTCACTCAAGGCTAGGACTCTACCACTTTGAGCCTCAGCACCACTTCATTTTCTGGTGGTCAATCAGAGGTAAGAATCTCCTGGGTACTTTTCTACCCAGGCTGGTTGAACCATAACCCTCAGATCTCAGGCTCCCGAGTAGGTAGGATTACTAGTGTGAGTCATCGGCATGCTGCTTAGAGCATCCATTTTGCTTCCACATTCTCTTATTGAAAAGACAGTACCCAGGTGAAATGAGATAGAGACCACTCCTAAGGGGCACCTGGCCACTTTGAGGGCCCCTTGGGAGGGGAATGGTGACACATGTGTTCTCCATTTACTTCCACTCTTGAGCCAAACCCCATCTCCTGGGACCAGGTGTAACCCCAAGGACAGGTAGGGAATTGTGATGATCTAATGTCTCCCCAGTCACTAGCCTCATCTCACACCTGAGAAAACTCATGCTACCTGTGGTGAATGTAATTCCCCCCAAGAGAACAAAGTGAACCCAAGTCAATGGCAGTTACCCTGGGGCATAAAGAATCTGAATAATTACAAAAGGAGGCATTATATCCTTCATTTTTCACTGTGTAAGTGAAACCTAGGAAGGTTCAGGATTGTAGAAGGAAATTCATTAGGAAGGAGGAGAAAAGAGATAAGTATCCTTGGGGAGTGATGGACGGAAGTGAGTCACATCAAGATAAGTCCATAGAGTGTCTGCTTCTTCAAGCAAAAGAAAAACTTGCACACTTCCTACTCTGGTGGCAGAGTCTTACACTGGAAAAGAACCAGAAGATGCTAGACAATTTCCTTACTGCCATATAACCCAACTATGGCCTAGTGGCAAGAGTGCTTGTGTCGTATATATGAGGCCCTGGGTTCGATTCCTCAGCACCACATATACAGAAAATGGCCAGAAGTGGCGCTGTGGCTCAAGTGGCAGAGTGCTAGCCTTGAGCAAAAAAGAAGCCAGGGACAGTGCTCAGGCCCTGAGTTCACAGCCTAGGACTGGCCAAAAAAACAAAACAAACCAAAAAAAAGTAATTTGACAAAATTTAAATAAGATTTGATATAGTCATTTAGTAACATGCAATTGATATATTAAATAGAATTAAACAATGTTAGATTAAAATGCCAATACTAAAATTGTATTAACCTACATGATTAAATAAGTTAAATATAACATAAATATAACTTAATATAATTAAATGACCAAGTATAAATGATGCTATTAAAATATTACAACTTTGCTAATACTGAATTAAGAGTAATATTAGATATAGTTGAAATATAATTTAATAATATAAATATATATTTTATATATAAGTATATATAAATATATATTAAAATAATAAATAATGTAATAGTCTTTTTCTGGGTCAGTCAGGAGCCTTGAACTCAGGGTCTGGGTGTTGTCTCTGAGCCTCTTTCTGCTCAAGACTAGCAAATTACTAACTCAGCCACATCTCCACTTCCACATTTTTGAATGGTTATTTGAAGATGAGTCTCATGGGGACTTTTCTGCCCAGACCAGCTTCAAACTAAAATCCTCAAGATCTCAGCCTCCTGAGTATCTTGGCATGAGCCACCAGCATCCAGCTTAGCCATTCTTTTTAATCTTATACATCTGTTCATACATTATTATATTAAGTAGTATTCACTTTGTATATTTTCCTATTAAGATCTATTTTATAATATACAGTGGATCATAGGACAAATCTTAAATAGAACTTAGTTCATCACCCGAGTGGTGCCCAATGCCACCCAGGTTCTTCCACTCATTCTTTGTCTTCATTGAACATAGTAACTGTGTAGCTGGTACTATCATCTCTCCCCAAGTCAGCACTTTTCTAGGTGTCTTGTTAACTGAAATCTGTTTTCCAGTGGAAGCCTTCTTAGGATTAATATTCCCAAAGGTCTTGGTGCCGTGTATTTCATGACCTTAGTATCTGACGCCAGCTCAGCTGATATCAAATCCTGATCACTTTGTCTTTGTTGGGGGGGGGCAGGGGGTGTCTCCTAAGTCCCTTCACCACCTAGCTGTTTTTTCTGAATGCGAGCAATCACTTTCCATCTTCTAGTCATTTGCTCTTGTGTTCTGACACTACAGGTTTTTTTTAAGAGTATATGACTTTCTAGTATCTAACTTAGTAGATAGGATGTGTTATTCTTAAGAATTTGTTATTCATTTGTTATTCATTAGAATTATATTTGAAGATAACAGAAATATCCCAAAGATTAAAAAATATATTTAAAAAACTTCAACCACTGGAACAACTGTAGAAATGGAGATAAGTGTCTTGACACTATTAAAGTATAATTGAGATTTGTACCATAGTTTCATAAGATTTACTTTCATCACAAGGATGAGTGTAAAATTTACCTAAGATCTATTTGCATTATTTCTTATAACCACGTATGCATATACTATTATAAAAAAAACCTAAAAGTATAATTGAAATAAAAAAACCTAACAACTCAAATCTTTTGTTTGGACATACTACCTTCTCTTTCAGTGGACAACCCTTCACCAATTCTTTCATTACTGTATTTGTAAAATATCTGCTTGCCATCTCCTGTTGTCATATTTTACTTGATGAAGTCCTTCCATGCCTTGGCTCATTTTCTGTAGGGTGTTTTCCTTATTTGAGAAAAAGCGTATTTTCTAGAAATATACCTCACATCAAATCTCAAGAGCTCTCATGATTTCAGTGGCATTGCTCTATACTTATAGTTTTCTGTTCCATTTTTGACATGAAATCCATCAGAGCTTTTCATAATGAGAACTTGTGCAGCTTCTTTTCTTTCTGTGCAATGATTCCACTTTTTTTCCTGCAGTTTTGTCTGTGAACGTATCCCACTGTTTACTAAAACATCTCTCTCATCAGAACTTGTATCTTGTACATATCATTTTACCTTTTTCTCATATCTTGTCCTTCTGCCCTGATATTTGCTCCTTTACATCAGGCATCTCTTTAAGGAAACAACTACCACTGTAGTGGGGCGGCGTGGACAGCGCGGCGCGGGGGGGGGGGGGGGGGCGTGGACAGCGCGGTGGGGGGGGGGGTGGACCGGCAGCGTGGACAGCGCCGGAGTCAGCACGCGTGGCACCTGCGCGCGGCCATGGTGTCTCCAAAGGCCGGTATCCAACGGCGGTCGTGCAAACCCAGCGCCGGCCGGCATGACCGTGGGGTGCGTTCCTTCCTTCCCTGCGCAAAGCCCCGTGCGCACGCGCCCCACGCACGCATGCTTGCCTGGGAACACAGGAGAGGAAGCACTCGTCCCTCCCTCCTTCCAGGCTCCACCCTGGCGTCTGGGGAAGACTCAGCCCCTGCTCCATCCTGGCCTCTGGGGAGGATCCAGCAGCTGCTCCTTCCTGGCCTCTGGGGAGGATCCAGCAGCTGCTCCGTCGTGGCCTCTGGGGAAGACCCAGCCGCTGCTCCTTCCTGGCCTCTGGGGAAGACCCAGCCGCTGCTCCTTCCTGGCCTCTGGGGAGGATCCAGCAGCTGCTCCTTCCTGGCCTCTGGGGAGGATCCAGCAGCTGCTCCGTCCTGGCCTCTGGGGAGGATCCAGCAGCTGCTCCTTCTTGGCCTCTGGGGAGGATCCAGCAGCTGCCCCGTCGTGGCCTCTGGGGAAGACCCAGCCGCTGCTCCTTCCTGGCCTCTGGGGAGGATCCAGCAGCGCTCCTGTCCCTGGGCACCTTGGCTGGGCTTGAACTCTGGCCCCGAGCTCCTGCTGAGCCGGGTGCGCCGCGGGCTGAGGCTCTCCTGGACCTTCCTGCCCGGGTTGGCTTCGAACCAAGACCCTCTGATCTCCGCCTCCCTGTCCATGCCATCTCATGGGCGGCCCCGCGCGTGGCTTTGCCCAGAGGTCCACACTCGCGTCCCTGCCCCTCAGAATGTAAAGGAGAATTCCGTGTCCCCCCCCCCCCCCAACCCCAGCACGGCCCGGGCCGCCCGCCCACCCGCCCGCCCGTCCTCCCGGGTTTGAACAGGAGCTCCACAAATCTCAGCTACCACCTCATTCCCGGTGAAGGCCATCGCTCTCCTCCATGCTCTGAGTTACTTGGTTCGATCCCAAGGCATTCTGCATGGAGAAGCCGGCGTGAGGTGAGCCCAGCGTGCAAACTGCGTGAAAACGAAAGATCACATTTTATGACACTCGCCTAGCGGCTACCCAGGCCTCCAATCTTAAAGGAATTTGCTCAGGTTTTGTGCTAAGCTTTGTACTGGGGGGGGGGGGGAGTCCTCCAGAGAACTGCTGAAGCCTTGAGATCAAGCTCCTGCAACAACACCACGAAAAGGTAATAGAAGATCAAGACTGCTAAACCGTCTTCTTCTCCCAGCCTGTCACCACCCATCCTGTGCATTTTCTCTTCGCTAAAAATTTTTATGTCAGAGAGCTGAACCTTAGCTAACCAACATGGACATCAATAATGCATCGTGGGTGATGGATGTCATGCAAACAAAAACTTTCCATTAAATGAAGAGTTTTATTTTCTTGTTATTTCACTTGGGCTATGGCAATGGGCAGAAAGTGGGGCTCTGCAGCTTAGGTTTGGGGGTTCCTGATCTCCCGGGGCAAGCGGGGATGGCAGGGGAACCCTATCACGTAGCCAAGCCTGTAAGGTTTGCACTAGGATTTACCTGGGCCTGGGACTCCCCCCCCCCCCCTGCCACTGGGCAATTCCCTGGCACACCCCCCGACGTTGCAGCTCTGCGCCATCTTCTCTAGAGCCCCCCCCCCCCAATACCTGCACGTGTCTCTGCTTCAGCAGCGTCTCGTAGCGGTTGGAGGGCGGGTACGGGATGATGACGCCATAATTCTTACACTCGGCCTGGAAGCGTTTGTCCAAGAGGACGCTGGAAAGGACCAGGGTGAAACAGACCCACTGAACACCCTGGTAGATAGCACCCCCCTTGCCTGGCCCCACACGGGGTTCTATCCACTGCCTTCTCTCTCCGCAGACCCTTAGATCCCGCCAGGAGCTCAGAACAGAAAAAAAAAAAAAAAAAAAAAGTCCAGGTTACAGATGGGCCACTTGCCTCTTTTATTTATTCATATATCGTAACATGATGGAGTCTATGCTTAGTATCACCCGGGGAACATTCTAGATGCAGAGGGGCGGGCGCCGGTGGCTTACACCTGTCATCCTAGCGACTCACAGGGCCGAGATTGGAGCATGGTGGCTTGAAGCCACCCTGGGGGACACAGCTCCAGGAGACTTGCATTTACAGCTCCTCAGCAAAAAGCCGGGGGTGGAGGTGTGGCTCATGTGGTGGAGCGCCAGTCCTGAGCGAAAGAGCTGAGCCAGAGTGTGAGGCTCCGAGGGTGTACATACACACAACGTTCAAACACACACACACATGTGCACACACGCACGGCACGGCATTTCCCATTCACATCGTCTGTGTGCGCACGCACGGCTGGTGGCATTCACCCGCACTTCGGTGCTGACGGAAAAATTGTGAATTTGTCCTCAGGGTTCTTAAATCCCGGGAATTCACCGGGCGGCGGTGGCTCACGCCTGTCATCCTAGTTACTCAGGAGGCTGTGATCGGAGGATCGTGGTTTGAAGCCAGCCTGGGCAGAAAAGTCCTCGTGAGACTCTTAATCTCCAACGAACCACCGTGCTGTGGCTCAAAGTGGAAGAGCAACGGCCTTGAGCTGAAGAGCTCAGGGACAGCGCCCAGGCCCTGAGTTCAAGCCCCACAACAATGACAAAGAAAAAAAAAGGTCAGCAAATTACCTTGCAGTTACCTTGAAACCCTTCCTTCCTCCCTCCTCCTCTCCCTCCCTCCTTTCCTTCCTCCCTTTCTCCCTTCCTTTCCTTCCTCCCAGGCTAAATAGCTAAATGCATCATCAGTGCTGATCTCTTCCCCTCCCATCTCCTCGCAGTGCCCTCTTGTGGCTGCGGGCGGGACAACAACCGACCCGAACCCCCCCAAACCAGGCAGGCAGGCAGGCTCTACAATTTTTGTTATTTCTGCCAGTGACTTTGCACAGGAAATCGCTTCTGCCTGCAGTTTCCTGGAACATACTGCTTTCTTTTCACACTGCCTTTCCAGCTCCGCTCCCCGTAATCACCTATTTACCGTTTCCCATAAGCCTTTCTTCATGAGACACTACAGAAACTTCCTTGCCTCTGCGTATCTTTGCTCTTGTCCGCTTCTCTCTGCCCCATGAAGTGAGCACCATTTCTGCCCCCTTTTTCCTCGCCAAGGGGGGAGCAGGGAGCCATGCCTTCTAGACACGGTGTTGGGAAAGATGGCTGCCTTCAGCCTGGCTCTCCTACCTGCCCGCCATGGCCTCGTAGTAGGCAAAGATCTGGTCCGCCAGCTTGTAGACAAACTGATCAAAACAGAGGTTCACCTGCGGAGGGAAGCAGGGAATGTCAACACGGCAGCGCCCGGCCTGCTGTCACACTCACTCGAGGGCCGGGGATTGGGCAGCTCGGGCCGGCTTACCCCAAGAGTGTTCTGGGCTGCATGACAGCTTTGATAGAGAAAAGGGGAAAAAAGAAAAGAAAGAGAGAAAGGAGAGGGGAGGAGAAGAGAGGGAGGGAGGAAGGGAGGAAAGAAGGAAGGAGGGAGGGAAGGAAGGGAAGGAGAGGAAAGAAGGAGGGAAGGGGGAAGGAAGGGAGGGAGGAAGGAAAGGAAAGAGGGAGGGAGTCTGTGTCCAGGCAAGTCCGTTTACCCCTTGTAATCACGGTGCTCAGTTAACAGAGCAAAGTTCACGCCTGTCACCCTAGCTACTCAGGAGGCTGAGATCTGAGGATTGTGGTTCAAAGCCAGCCCAGGCAGGACTAAGTCTGTGAGACTCTTATGTCCAACAAACCACTCAAAAGCCAGAAGGAAAGTAAGTTAGGATTCAAGTGGCAGCACACCAGCCTTGAGTGAAAAGGCAAATAATGAGAGCGTGATGGAGTCCCTGAGTTCAAGCCCCAGGACTGGTGTGCACACACCAAGTCACGCAGAGCTCAATAAGGAACCAGCCCCTCCCCCTCCCCCGTCCCCCCCCCCCCCCCCCCCCAGGGTTCTGCTCTTCAGCTGACCCCTGACTCGCAGCCTGTGCGGGAAGGGATGGGAAGCTTCCCGGGCTGTGTACTCACTCACTGGGCTCGTCCCCTCCAGCTACCCGCCTCCATCACTGCCCATAGACCATCTTGGTTTTTTTTTTTCTAACCCTGTTCTTTGATATTTGCTTTTTTTTTTTTTTACTTTGCTTTGCAAATCTGATTATAATGACATAGTTAGAAATATAAAGGCTCCTTTGGCCGCCCTCCCCATCAGAAAAAAAACCACCTTGGATTAAATAAACCGCTCTGGCTTGTTAACACCGGAGGTTTGCGTGGCGATCGCCGCCGTGGACTGTGCCGCCTCCGACGCAGTGACCAAAGCCAGAGAGAGACAGTGGTAAGCTTTCCACAGACGGGGCCGCGGCTGCAGGGGGGATGCAAAGGCACACTTGGGGGGGCGGGGGGTGAGAGGGGGAGGGTAGGGGGAGGGTTCACCCCTGATTCTTTCCCTGTCAGGCCCTCAGCCCCAGAGTGATCGCCTTATGCAAACAGCACGAGGCCCTGGTGTGTGTGTGTGTGTGTGTATGTGTGTGTGTTTGTCTGTCTGTGATAATCATAATGATGATGATAATGATAACAGTGATGATGATGATGACAGCGATGACAAGGGGGCGTGGCTCGTCACTCGCCTCGGCCTCGATCTCGTCGTACAGGAACTGCTTCTTGAACTTGGTCAGCGCGTAGTAGGCGCTGTCGTTGTACAGGTCCAGCGGGTAGAGGACGTACCTGAGGGGGAGAGGGGGGCGGCGGTGACCCCACGGGACCCCCCGCCCCCCACGGCCCCCCTGGGCCCCGCCTCCGGGTCGTGAGGAATGACTCCAGAGACCCAAGGCGCCCAGCCAAACCACAGCCTGCAAAAATGGGCCTGGGATGGAAGGCTCAGGTCGGGGTCCTGCCTTCCTCCCCCGGGGGCTGACTATGTCCCCCGCGTGGCTGCCGGAGTGGCTGCCCGCAGAGCTGCAGACGGGCACCCGACCGGCGGGCAGACCCCAGTCCCGGAGCCTCGCCGGCCAAGGCGGAGGCAAAGGAGCCCGTTCTTCCTCTGCAGCCCAGGCCCCGCCCCAGCGGCCTGGGCCCCGCCCCCGTGGACCAGGCCACGCCCCTGCAGACCAGGCCACGCCCCTGTGTGCCAGGCCCAGCTCCTGCATCTTAGGTCCCGCCCCCAAGAGACAGGCCCCGCCCCCAAGGGCCAGGCCCCGCCTCCTGCATTTCAGACCTGCCCTTGCAGCCCAGGCCCCGCCCCCTGAGGCCTAGGCCCCGCCTCCTGCTTTTCAGACCCGCCCCTGCCACCCAGGCCCACGCCCCCGCATCCCAGGCCCCGCCCCCGCAGCCCAGGCCCCCGCCCCCGCAGCCCAGGTCCCGCCTCTCACTCCATCATGGAAGGCTCCTTGGTCTCCAGGATGTGGTCTGTCAGAATCCAAGGCATGGACATCTCGATGGGGAACTGGATGCGCCGGCCCATGGTGAGCTCCAGGAAGAACTCTCGGAACCAGAGCTGGGAGAGGTCACAGCACTGCTGCAGCGCTTCTGCGAACACAGGGAGGGGTGGGGTGCGGGGTCACCTCGGGGAGGGCGCTGGAGCCATGGCTCCCGCCCGCCATGGGGTGCTGGGTCCGCAGGCTCTTCTCAGATCCCGGTCACTGGTGCTTGAAGGCACAGGGCAAGCCTAGCACCCTCAGGGGGCACCCTGCACTTCCGAGGTGGCAACAGGGCCTGGGGGGGAGGGGGGCGAGGAGGGGGGGCTTGTGGGATCATTCCCCCCCTCCCTTGTGTATAAAATGCATCTAGAGCCAGGCGTGGTAGGCCACGGCTGTAATCTCAGCTCCTCACGGAGGCCGAGATGGGGCCAGATCAGGATTCAAGGCCAAGGCCCAGGCACAGGTGAGCAAGACCTCATCTCAACCAGGAAGCCGGGGGTGCTGGCTTCCACCCAAGCACGAGGCATAGAGGACGGCGGTGGGAGCCGGCCTGGGGAAAAACGGCGAGGCGCCTGGGTGGTTAGTCAGCCCACTCTGCCCTGCTTGACCTCTAGCTTGGTCCCCCGTCCCATCCCTCCTCCCTGAGGACTTCCGGATCCGTTCGCCATAAATGACTCCCGGACAGATCCAGCCCCACGGTCCAGATTCCACCTAGGACCTCGGGGGTGTGCGGGCGTGTTTTCTGGGACTCACCGCTGATGTTGAGCAGATGGGTGAAGAAGAAGGACTGCTTGTGGAAATCCTCGATGGCCAGCACAATGGGGCCGTCCAGGCTGCTCCGCAGGGTCTTCTTGGAGCCGCTCTTGTCCGCGATGAGCGACTCGAGCATGGTGCGCACCATGTACAGCTTGAAAGAGAGAGAGAGAGGACAAGGTCAACGTCAAGGTCGAGGCCCAAGGCTGGGCCTCCACCCTGGGGAAAGGTTTTTTTTTTTTTTCAAGGTTATTTGTATGATCTGACGTCCTGTCTTTCCTTCCTTCCTAAGAACTGTCTAGGTGGAGAAGTGATCTGGAAGTGTGTGTGTGTGTGTGTGTGTGTGTGTGTCCACGGGCGCCGTCCGGGGCCTGGCGCCATGGGGGATGGGCGCCACACCGCAGCCCTTGTGAAAACCTCCAGGAGGGCCACTGGCCAGCTGGGAAGGAAGTTCTTCTTGATGCCCACGCAGCTCGAGGCAACACTGCCCGGCTTGGCCCCCGTGGTGGAATCAGGGGAGACCCCCCGTGGTCTGTCACTGTGGTCACCCCTTCCTTCCCCGGGGTGACCCCATGGGGTGGAACACTGTGCTGGGAATCAGAAGACCTGGGTTCAAGGCCAGGTGGTCTTCCCGACTTGCTGTGTGACCTTAGAGGAGTACAGGCCTCTCTCGGGGCTCCAGTTGTGTCAGCTAACGAGCGAGGAGGTGGACCAGACGCCATCTCAGATTTGCCCCGATGGGGTAAGATCACAGCAAGAGTGGCACCCCTCCCCCCTTCAGCCTCCCTCCCCTCCACAACCGACCAACCACCGCCGGTTGCCAATCCTGCTTCCTGAATGGGCACGTGAGTGACAGCGCCCCCCGGTGGCCCGGAGCCGCAGGGCACGGCCTGCCTCCCCGGTGTTCAATTGACACCAGTACTTAACACCAGTACTTACACAGGACACTACTAGACAGACAGGGAACTCCCGCTTTCATACAGCGCGCCCAGCGTGCTCGGGGCACGGGCGCAGCGGGAGACTGTTCTCTCTGCTATGATCTACACCTTTCCACACACCATTGAATCTGAGGGCCGGAGGGGGGCGGGAGGGGGCTCCATTCTGCTGCCCCCCCCAGTGGGGACCCGACCCAACCCCGCCAGCAGGCCGTAATACCAGGGATCGGCAGCCTCTTCGGCCCTGTGTGCCACCAGTGGGGTGAAACAAAGCCCTCGGGGACCACTGGCAGGCCTAAGACACAACGGGAGAGGAGGAAAGGGGGGGTGGGAGGGAGGGCAGGAGAGACAGGGACGAGGGAGAGAGAGAAAGAGAGAGAGAGAGAGAGAAAAGCAAGAGGCATTGTATACAACGGGAAGACGTCGCCATGCTGGGGTGGCCCGAGACTCTCCAGCCGACCAGCACTCCTGCACCACACCGTCCTGCCTGCCATGTCTCCACGACACCCGGGGGGGACACGCCTCCCGGGTGGGGGGGCTCCTCACCGCGGGGAGAGCCCGCCCACTGGGCCTGAGGAGCGAACCCCTGTGCTAACGACGGAAACGCTGGCTCTAACCTGCTGCGAGCACTGACCGACGGGGACCAGGGCGGGGTCGGCCTCTCCCCCTCCACCTGTGCACCAGGGCAGAAGGCAGGGGGCCCCCGGGGAGTGGGGGGGGAGAGGGCGGAGCCCCGGGCGGGAGTCAGGAGACCTGGGTTCTTGTCCCACTCCGTCCAGATTCACCTGTGACTCGGACAAGTCACCTGCCCTATCTGGGCCTCGGTTTTCCCATCTGGGAAATGGGGTGACTGTACGCTCTCTCTCTCTCTCTCTCGGGGCAACTCCCGGTGTGGCAGAGCTCATGGAGCACATCTGTGCCTTCCTAACCTGTGGGGGGGGCGCTCCCCAAATGGACCTTCCCCACTGGCAGCGTCCTTACAGATCTCCCCCACCTTTTCTCTCCCTTGCCATCCTCTCCTCCTTCCTCCCACTCCTCCTCCTCCTCCTCCTCCTCCTCCTCCTCCTCCTCCTCCTCCTCCTCCTCCTCCTCTCCCTCCCAAGATGCTCTGATTCTAGGATCCCCACAGGACTTGGGGTTCAGGCTATACTGGTTCACACTGGCTGGAGGCTGGACGCCAAGGAAAGCTACGCCAAACCTGCCCACCGCACCCGCCCTGTCTGACACGTGCACACACACACACACGCGGGGGGGGGGAGCACCAGACAGGCTCACAGAGAGAGGCTTAGAGGTGTCATCAAGTGGGGGCCCCCCCGCACACGACCCGGGGCCTGCACAGCCGGAAGTCCCTGCTTCCCCAAGCCCCACAGAGAGCGCAGGGACCCTGGACCCCCAGACGAGGAAGGAATTCAGCTTTCCTCCTTGGAGGATGAGAGACTTCAGTGGACGTGTGTGTGTGTGTGTGTGCGCACGTGTGTGTGTGTGTGACAGTCCTGGGGCTTGAACTCAGGGCCTGGGCGCTGCCCCGCCGCTGTTTTCGTCCAGGGCTAGCGCCCTACCAATCCGAGCCACAGCTCTGCTTCCGGCTTTGTGGTGGTTGCATTGGAGATAGAGTCTCATGAGGCTTTCCTGCGGAGGGGGTGGCTTTGAACCCTGATCTGCTGCAGATCTCGGCCTCCTGAGTATGCAGGGCTACACCTGGCTGATCATGTGACTTTCTTGGTGGGGTGAAGGGGTGCGTGTCCCTGTGGCTGAGGGGAAGTTGGGGGGGGGGAAGGCAGCAGCAAGCTGGTAACCAACGAAGACAGAGCCCAGAGAGGCCCGGGCGTTGGCCCGAGACCACACAGCGCCTCCGGGGCCACACAGGAGAGGGGCACGTGGAGATTCCCCGGGGCTGGGGGGGGGGGCGGGGATGGGGTGGGCCTGTCAGATGTAACACTGGAAGCGGTGTAAACCCCATGGGTCAGACCGGACAACTGAGGCCCGGAGAGGTTGTGCAACATGGCCAAGGTCACACAGGAGGTCGGGGACTAGAACCCAGGTCTCCTGAGTCTCAGAGCAGCGGCGTCCTTTCCTCTATCGAATCCAGCATTGGTGGAAGGGAACTGGTGGGGCGGGCCGGCCGGAGCTGCTCACCTGGGGGCTGGAGGGCCCGACGGCTTGGCGGGGCACCTTGATGTCGAAGCCCCCTTTGGGGTCCTTCTCTCCTCGCAGGCAGGGGTCGTTGGGGGGTTCACGCCCACCCTCCCAATCGCAGATGGTCTTGCGGATGGCCTGCAGGACGCTGGGGGGCGGGGGGAGGGGGGCTCAGCACCCGAAGGAGGCTGGGCGGGTGGGGCAACTTCCTGTCCCCTCTCTCCAGAGATGCTGCCCCCCCCAGGGGCCCCTGGGCGTCGGGGGCGGAAGGCACTGCGGGGAGCCCGGTAAAATGTGTGGCACTGGTGTTTCAATGGCGCCCATGACCCCTCCATTGAGCCCCGGGGTGACGGGGGGCCGTGGGGAGGGAGGGTGGGGGCAGTGGTGCCATCATATCCATTTTTTTTATTAGTGGGGGGGCTCGAACTCAGGACCTGGGCTCTGTCCCTCAAGGCTAATAATGCTGTTACTTGAGCCACAGCTCCACTGATGGCTTTTTTTTGGGGGGGTAGTTAATTGGGGATCAGAGTCTCGTGGGGTCCCCTATGCAGGCCGCCTTGGAACCGCGATCTTCGGATCCCCGCCTCCTGTGCGGCGAGGATTCCAGGCCTGAGCCACCAGCGCCCGGCTTCATCGTACCCATTTTACAGATGAGGGAAACCGAGGCCTGGTGGCGGGGGGCACCTGACTCACGCGCATGCAAGCCGGCGCTGGGAGCGGGGCTGTGTGGGGGCGCAGGCCGGCCGGGACACTGGCTGAGTCTGGCGCGCCCCCCTCGGTGGAGGGGTCCCCGAGACGCACCTGATGAGGACGTTCTTCTTGCGCACGGCTTGCCTGAGCGGCTCCCGCAGGGTCACCTGCGCGAAGTCCTGCAGGGCGGCGTAGATGGTGTTCCGGATCGCCTGGTTGAACACGCTCTCCATGCGGCCCA
This sequence comes from Perognathus longimembris pacificus, assembly GCF_023159225.1. Taxonomy (NCBI): domain Eukaryota; kingdom Metazoa; phylum Chordata; class Mammalia; order Rodentia; family Heteromyidae; genus Perognathus; species Perognathus longimembris. The sequence continues at coordinate 60,220 of NW_025961112.1, forward strand.
TGAGCACCTGCAGGCCTTTGATCATGGCGATCACCTGCATGGGCACGGAGCGGGGTGAGGCCCGCCGGGTCCCCGGCACCCTGGCCAGCCGCCGCCCACCACCACGCCCCCAGGAGGGGACAAAAGGAGAATTGGCGTTCTGCTCCCTTCTCTCCACCTCCATCTCCACCACCATCACCACCACCATCACCATCACCACCATCTCCATCAATACCACCACCACCACCATCACCATCATCACCACCACCACCACCACCATCACCACCACCATCACCATCACCACCACCATCAACACCACTACCACTATCACCACTACCATCACCCCAATCACCATCAACACCATCACCACCACGACCATCACCATCATCACCATCACCATCATCACCATCACCACCATCACAATCAATACCATCACCACCATCACAATCAATACCATCACCACCATAACCACCACTATCACTATCACCACCACCACCACCACTACACCACCACCATCACCACCATCTCCATCACCACCACCACCATCACCACCACCACCATCACCACCACCACCATCACCACCACCACCACCATCACCACCACCATCACCATCACCACCACCATCACCACCATCATCATCACCACCATCACCATCAACACCATTATCACCACCACCACCATCACCATCATCACCATCACCACCATCACAATCAATACCATTACCAACATCACAATCAATACCATCACCAACATCACCACCACTATCACTATCACCACCACACCACCACCATCACCACCATCACCAGCAACACCATCATCACCACCACCACTATCACCATCACTACCACCATCACCATTACCACCATCACCACCACCATCACCATCACCACCACCACCATCACCATCACTACCACCATCACCACCATCACCATCATCACCACCATCATCACAGCACTATCACCACCACCATCATCACCACCACTACCACTATCACCACCACCATCATCATCACCACCATCACCACCACCACCATTTCCACCATCACCACCACCCCCAACACCACCATCAACACCATCATCACCACCACCACCACCATCATCACCAACATCACCATCACCATCATCATCACCATCACCACCACTACCACATTCACCACCATCAACATCAACACCATCATCACCACCACCACCCTCACCATCATCATCACCACCATCACAATCAATACCATCACCACCACCACCATCAACACCACCACAACCATCATCACCACCACCACCACTACCACTATCACCACCACCATCACCACCAACACCTCCACCAACAACAACACTGCATCACTTCAAAAGCGCTACTTGGGGGCTGGGGATATGGCCTAGTGGCAAGAGTGCTTGCCTCGTATACTTGAAGCCCTGGGTTCGATTCCCCAGCACCACATATACAGAAAACGGCCAGAAATGGCGCTGTGGCTCAAGTGGCAGAGTGCTAGCCTTGAGCAAAAAGAAGCCAGGGACAGTGCTCAGGCCCTGAGTTCAAGGCCCAGGACTGGCAAAAAAAAAAAAGCACTACTTGAGAGGACTCCAATACACCCAAGAGGCCACAATTGTTCCATGCGCCCCGTCTTAGCATCTTATCACTATCTTATTATTATGCACTGGGTGGACCCCATAAATACGTGCAACTGCTTGTGTCAAGGAATAGGAAGATTGGGTGCCAGGCGCCGGTGGCTCATGCCTGTAATCCCAGAGACTCAGAAAGCGGAAGTCTGGAGGATCACAGTTCAATGTCCAGCCGGGCAGGGAAGTCCACGAACCTCTCACCGAGCCACGAATCTCCCAGCGAACCAGCACAAAGCCAGAGGAGAAGGGGTGGCAAATGTGTCTTTGCCTGAGGAGTTCAGATCTGCTTCAGCTACTCGGTGTTTCTTTTTGCTGCTGGTTTTCTTTCAGCCCATTTTTCCAGTAGAGTAAATAACATCTATTGGGTTTTTGAGGACCAGATGAATCTCTAATTGTTTCTGAATAACAACTCTGTGTGTGCGTGTGTGTGTGTGTGTCCTGAGGTTTGAACTCAGATCCTGGGCACTGTCCCTGAGCTTTTTGTTTTGTTTTTTACTCTACTACTTGAGCCACAGCTCCACTTCTGGCTTTACTGGTGTTTCATTGGAGGTAGGAGTCTCAGGGACTTTCCTGGGCAGGACTGGTTTTGAACTGTGATCCTCAGATCTCAGCATCCTCAGTAGCTTAGAGGACAGGCGGGAGCCACCGGCGCCCGGCTTGAGTGACGGCTTTTGACCAAAAGAGATGACGCTTGATGGACAGGGGACAATGCCGTCGCGGTGGGCGGAGCACCGAGGGCCGTGGCCTGTGGCCAGGGTTCGGGACCGGGTCGGCGCCTACCTCCACGAAGGCGAACTTCTCCTCACTGGTGTAGTTGTAGCACGTGGCTCTCTCGTATTCCTCCGCCGTGCCCGGGCAGTCCTTGTTGCAGAACTTGTCTGTGGGGTGAACCAGCTTCCAAGAGTACTAGAGGAGAGGGGGGAACCACCAAGGGAGCCTGTCGGTGCCAGGCGCGAGACAAACCCCGTACCGTGGAATATTACCAGCCCCCCAAAAGGAAAAGGTCCTGAACCTTGACTGAGGGAACTACAAGAAGCCAGGTAGCCAGGCACCGGTGGCTCACACCTGTCATCCTGGTGACTCAGGAGGCTGAGACCTGAGGATGGTGGTTCAAAGCCAGCCCGGGCAAGAAAGTCCGTGAGCCTCTTATCTCCGGTGAACCACCAGAAAACCAGAAGTGGTGCGGTGGTTCCAAGTGGTAGAGCGCCATGAGCAAAAGAGCGCAGGGACAATGCCTAGTCCCTGAGTTCAAGCCCCACGACTGACAGAAAGAGAAAAGGAAGAAGCCAGGTACGAAAGACCACACACCACACAATCTTATTTGTAAGGAACGCTGGACGTCGAGAGCAGAAGCACCAATGAGCCAGCAAAAACCTGGGCTGGAGGCGTGGCCCCCGGGGGTAGAGCACCAGCCATGGGCAAAAGGGAAAAGGACCCCAACCTCTACCTCCATGACCCGGGCCTCCACCTACCACCTCCATGACGTGGGCACTCCACTTGGATAGGAGCTGCAGGCCCCGCAGCGCCAGGTCGAAGAGCTCCCGGTACTCCTCGTCCGACTTCTGGCTGTCCAGCCCCGAGCCGGTCACCACCTGGGAAGCAGGGCAGAGACCCTCAGCCTTCGCCAACCGCACGCGCGACGCCTGACCTCAGCAGGGCCCGGGCACCGTGTCCGGGCTTTATTCTTTATGTGGTGCTCAAGGCTCGTGCTCTACCCCTGGACCCACAGCTTCACTTCTGGCTTTTTTTTTTTTTTGGTGGTGCACCGCAGATGAGAGGCTGGCAGACTTTCCTGCCTGGGCTGGCTTCGAACTGAGATCCTCCGGTCTCAGCCTCCTGGTCGCTAGGATTGGGGCGTGAGCCACCGGTGCACCGGCGGCAAATGTGGCGATCCAGCGAATCCCGTGTCTTGGTTCTCCTTCCTAGCAAATGCCCATCGCAAGCCACGACGGTGGATGTCACACAAACCTCTTTTGGCTTGTGGAATATGCCGCAATGAAACACGGCCACGTACGTGGCCCCCACGTGGCAGGCGGTCGTCCCTCGCGATGCTCGCTGGGATCTGTCAGTCTTTACAGACCGGGTGAGACTCTCAGCCCTCCTCCCCGCGCAAACGCCCCGCGCCCATGGGCTGGCACACCGGGCCCGTGTTTGTGCTGCTGAGTGGTGAGTTCACCATACACAATGGCGCCCACGCGCAGGGACGGGGTTACACTGCATGTTAGCTGAACTTCTCCCACGCGGTAGTCACAGCAGCTCTGCGCGTGCAGTAAGTCAAATACGTGCGTGATTTGTTACACATCCTATACAACGCACATTGCAGCACAGAATTCTATATAAGCAACATGTGGCATACATTTAAATATGCATGGTGACACATTATTGCTCGTGCTGCTTATTAAACACACTACGATGTGTATTGTATGTGTTATTTCGTTTACAGTCAAGGGTCTAAGTGCACACGGAGGCAAGGCTAGTATCCACGGGGGTGAGCACAGCCACCTGGGGCTCGTGGGAGCTCAGCCCGCTTCCTCCCTGCCGAATGCTCGGGGGCTCGCCCGTGTCCAGTTGGGAACCGTTGCAGGATCAGAACTCCCGCCGGGACGGGAGGACCGGGCTTCTGAAGGCGCTCCCTACATCCGCTAGCCCTCACTAGGAAGCAGCCGGCCCCGGCTTGCGAGGTCAAAGCGATCAGGGCCGTATGGCGGATGGACACACTTGCTAAGAAAGCTGAAGGCTTGGGTCTGGGGGCTTCACTCGAGTGAGGGGGGGGACCTGGGCTTGATCCCTGGAAAGGAAGGGAGGAAGAGAGGAGGAAAGAAGAGAGAGAGGAGGGAGGGAGGGGGGGAAGAGGATAAAGGAAAGGGAAGGAGGCGGGCAGGGAAGCACGCAGGCAGGCTAGCAGTAGGTGTGGGCCCCTGGTTTGACCTCCACCCTGCCGCATCTGTCGGGCCGACCCCATTTCAAGGTCTGTACCTTGCTTGCTCTATGATCAGACAGAAATGCCCGCCGCTGGCCACAGGGTGGCAGCAGTGAGCGCGGGGGGGGGGGGGAGGGGGGGCCTCCGCAGTCAGGGGGCTGAGGAGGGGCCTGTTTATCCATCAACAGATCAAGAGAAGAGCCAGAAGCCCAGCAGGCCTGAGCGCCCAAACTCCAGGCGGCTGGGCAGGGCCAGCTTCTCCTTTTGCAGAGCTACCTTATCTCTTAGGTTTGCGGACTGATCTTGTTTCCATAGATAGATGGATGGATGGATGGATAGATGAGAATCTGAGGATCCTGGTTCAAAGCCAGCCCAGACCAATAAAAAAAGGGGGGGGGGCTATGAGACTCTTATCTCCCATTAATCAGTGAAACGTCCCAGGCACTGAGTTCAAGCCCCAGGATACACACACACACACACACACATGCACGCACGCACGCGTGCAGACCGTGCGCATTCAAAGCGGTTTCCCTGGACACGCGGGTGGGGACAGGACGGTGTCCCCCGGCTCACCGTGTGCCAGTGACCAGGCCCCGGCCCCCCCCCCCCCCCCCCCCCCCCCCCCCCCCCCCCCCCAGCGCCCTGCTCACCTCGCTGTTGCTGTAGCGGGCCAGCTCGGAGATGAAGCGGATGTGGTCGTCCCGGATCTGCACCATCTGCTCGCAGATGTTGTACTGGGGGCTGATGCTGCTTTGGGTGCAGGTCCACCTGGGGGGGGAGACCGCAGCGTTGGGGGGGGGGGGAACCCCTCTCCGAGGGGGGAGGTGGGCGGCCACCCCAGCAAGCGCTTGCCCAAAAGACTTCCAAGGAGGGCTCGGCTCGCACCTGTAACCCGGCTGCTCGGGGGCCGAGAGTGAGGATGGCAGCTGAAGGCCAGCCCGGGCACCAGCGTCTGCGAGACACACACACACACGCACACACCACAGCCCGTGCCCTCTCCCTCCTCCCCTTCTCTTCCCGCCACTAACGAAGAGGCTGTGCCTCAGTTTCCCTCCCCGCTCCTCCTGCCTGGCCCTCGTGGGGCCGCCTGGCGTCCGCCCCGCCCCCGCTCCGTCAGATGGACGCCCAGCTACACGCGCCCGTTCCACACAGAGCCGAGGGGTGCGCGTGTGCGTGCGTGCGTGCGCGTGTGCCCGCGTCGTACTTCCTAGAGGTGGGAAGAGCTGGCACTGGAGCAAGGAGCCCAGGTGGGCGCCTCCTGCCCGCCCCCCTCCCCCGTCCTCCCCCTTCCCCGCGGGAAGATGCCACTAGGAAAGCCAGGCTGAGCAGCAGAAGGACGGGGTGGGGGTGGGGGGACAAGGGGCCCCTCGCTCCCCTTCCTCCGCCCAGTGCTGGGGTCCGGGCCCCGACAGGGAGCGGGGGAGAGCCCAGCGCTCGGCACCGAGGGGCAGAGCGGCCAGGGACTTCTTTGCACTTGCACGCTACTTCTGTAGGGATGGGCACACTCGAACCCGCGTCTCCGGGCCTGGCTGCAGGTGGCCCGGTAGCCAGGCAGGGAGAGGGCGGGAGGGGGTCCCGGCTCCTCCACAGGCCGCCAGCCCCCCCTGTCCTGGGGTCCCAGCGGCAGGGCTCCGGGCTGGGGGGGGGGGCCGAGACCCCCTGCGAGTGTCTTTAGTTCCTTCGCTTGTGCTGGTTCTGGGGCTTGAACTCGGGGCCTGGGCACCGTCCCCGCGCTTTTGTGCTCGGAGCTGGTGTTCCACCAGCGGAGCCACGGCGCCGCTTGTGGGTTTTCCTGAGACGAACTGGAGATAACGAGTCTCACGCGCGTTCCTGCCTGGGCTGGCTTTGAACCGCCCTCCTCAGATCGCAGCGCCCCGAGTGGCTGGGATGACGGGCGTGAGCCACGGCCGCTCGTGTCGGGGGGCGGGGCGGGGCCGGGCTTCCTCCACCCGAGGCCCGATGGAGCCGCCCCGGCCGGCGGGCACTGGGGCCCCGGTGCCCGGCGACGCCCCCACCCACGCGCTACCCCCTACTTACTGCGTGGCCACGCAACCTGAGCCGGGGGAGGGCGTCTCTCTCTCCGATGCCCCCCTCCAGGGCGCCCCCGGGCGCTGAGCGGGCCGAGGGGCGTGGCCAGTGCTCCGAGCCCTTTAGAGCCGGGTGGACGGCAGCGGGCAAAGGAGTCGGAGCGCCTGGGGCTGGTCGCCGCCGAGCCGGTGGCGGTGCCGGGGCTCTGGGGAGGAGGGGGGGGCTGAAGCGGCCCCCCGGCCCCCGGCCCAGGGCTGGGCACTGTCGAGGACGCCGAGAGACATTACGGCACGCACTCACTTGGATTTGTTCTCCTCGTAGTGAGCGCTGGTCTTAATGTATCTGGCCAGCTCGATCTGCATGTCCCCGAACAGAGGCACCACCTGCAGCTGCTGCAAGAGAAGCGAAGGCGGCGGTGAGACGCGCCCGCAGGCCGGGGGGGGGTGGGGGGGACCCCCACAGGACCCCCGGCCAAGTCCTTCCCCCGGCTCCAGCCCGCCTCGCTCTTCTAAGCAGCCCGAGCCTGAACCCCGAAGCCCCTCGCTGGGCAGCGGGCGGCTCGCACCCGACATCCTAGCGACCCAGGAGGCTGAGATCGGAGGATCCCGGTTCAGAGCCAGCTGGGGCAGGAAAGCCTGGGAGACGCTCATCGCTACCACACGTCTCAGAAAGAGCCGGAAGTGGAGCTGTGGCTCAAGTGGCAGATGGCTAGCCATGAGCAAAAGGAGCTCAGGGACAGGGCCCCCAGGCCCGGAGTTCAAGCCCCAAGACTGACAAAGGAAAGACAGGGCGGAGCAAGCCGAGGTGAGGAGGGAGGCGCCGGTGTTCACCCCCGGCCTCTCCAGCACTAGAACCTGACCCCCCCCCCCCAACACCCGCTATCCACACCCGCTCAGGAGCCCTGGGACTTTGCGGTGATGCTGCGAACCCCCTCGCATCAGCCGCGGATCCTTACACACGCTTTCTGGCCAGAAGCAGGATTAGATCCCTGGGCTCACACCGCAGAATCCTGCTAAATCTGGGGAGTACTGGGGAAACTGAGCTCCAGGGAGATCTAGAGCTTTGCCCAAAGCCCCGGACCACTGGGCCCCCGGGAAGCCTGGCCCTGTCTGTGGGGAGTCCCCCCCCCCCCCAGTGCAGGCTGGAGAAATGGCAATGTTCTGTCTTGAAGAACAGCCCGGCCACGCCACGCCGCGCCCCACGGCTGCTCGCCCGGTGACTCAGAGCTGTAGCGAGGCCCAGGCTCGGCCTCCTGGCCTCCAGTGCCTTTGCACCCCAGATCTCCGTGCCAAACAAGCCCGCACCGTGTACAACCCTCCAAGGTTTGCTTGAGCTTCTTCTTCTTCTTCTTCTTCTTCTCTAACGATCTGGGGTGAGGAGGCCAGATCTGGGGGCGCCGAAGCTGATGGTGTGTGTGTGTGTGCCCGTGAGGGGCTTTTGCCACCTGGGATTTGAGTTCTAATCCAGTCCTTGGCCCTCCTCCCAAGAGCTCTGGTTTCTACCGGGCACTAGCGCACGGTTCCCTGGAGGTGGGCAAGGACTTCCGGCCAGGGAGAGCGGGAAAGGCGGGAGCGGCAGTTAGACGCCCAGCAGAATCCAGCTGCGTGCCGAGGCCTTCGTGGGCCGGTGATACCCCCTCTGCCTAGGGCAGCTCCGATACACCCCTCCTCTCCCCTCCCCTTCCTATCCTTCCCCTCCACCCCCTCTCCTTCTCTCTTTCCTCTTCCTCTCTTCCCCTCCCCTCTCTTCCTCTCCTCCCCTCCTTTTTCCTTTCCTCTCCTGCCCTCCCCCTTCCTTCCCCTCTCCTCTTCCTTCCTCTCCCCTCCCCCCTTCTCTCATCTCAGCTCTCCCCTCCTCTCTTTTCCTCTTCTTTCCCCTCCCCTCCTCTCCTCTCCCCTCCCCTTCCTGTCTTGAGAGTGCCTGTCCACCTGACAAAGCCCACAATTTCCCCAAAGGGGTCCTGGGTGTGACCGGGCCGGCCTGTCCATGGCCCCGGCTAGTGGCTGACCTTGAAGAACTTGTCGATTTTGCTAAGGTTGATTCTCTTCTTGGCATCCAGCTTGTAAATGTTGCTGACGTTCCCATCCATCAGATAGAGGCCGAAGCCCATCACCTAGGGCAGGACGGGGCAGAGAGCAGATGCCGTCATCGCCATGGGGCTGTGAACCCCCTCCCTCCCCCCCCCCGACACATTCTATGCATCCTCAAATAAGGACAGGAAATGCCAGGCTCCTTCCAACTGGAAGTTTAGCACATCACTATGGTGCCCATTTCCAGAGCCCTAATCACTGGGCCAATGACTTTAGAACAAGCATCGTCTCTTGTGAGTCAAGTTCAAAGCAAGAGCCCCATTCTACAGACGGGAAGCCGAGACACACAGAGGTTCCAGAGCCTGGCCAAGTCACACAGCTGAGCCTCAGCGACGGTCACTCGACAGACCCAGCGCAGGGTCTGTGCGCCAAATGTGCCCATCTAGGTCCTTGAGAGGAAGCCCCAAGATGCCTGAGAAGTGTGAGTGTGTGTGTGTGTGTGACAATTCTTAACACTTCAGTCCCTTTAGTTATCCACTGAAAGAGAACTCGTTTTTCTAAAACATTTTTTTTTTTAAACGCAGAGCTCAAGTGTGGAGGGTCCGGCCCACTATGGGGACGTGGGAATGTCACGTCCCCACGTGCCTCTGTTTCTCGGGGGACACTTGAGGGGCGCGGACAGGAAGCTGTAAGGATCACTTCCTGTTTGGCCCGGGAGCATCTTGCTCTGCAGGACCAGCATGGGGACCTTTTTGTTTAGGGCTTGGCGCCCCCTGCTGGCATAGGAACTCACTACCAGGAGCCGTAGAGGTGAAGGAGACCAGAAGGAAGGGGAGGAGGGAGGAGGAGGAGGGAGGGGGAGGAGGAGGAGGAGGGGGGAGGAGGGGGGAGGGGTGAGGAGGACGTGGCAGGGACCCCCCCCCGGCCCACCTTGAGCAGCATGTGCTTCTCGCTGGGCGTCAGGTACATCTTGTTCTCGTAGTAATCCACGCAGATGTTCACGATGTCGGCCAGCAGCTCCTCGTAGCCCGGGATCACCTCCAGCTGCTGGTGGAGACACTGGACCACAGCGCCACCCTCCGGTGAGACGGGCCCGGCATCCCCCCCCTCGCACCCACGCCCAGGGCTGGGCACAGCCAGCCAGCCCAGGGTACCCACGGCTGTGTCCCCCCGGGGGAACCGGAGCCCGCACGCCAGCCCGCGCCACCCACCCGCCCGTCAGGCCCCTGGTCGGTCCCCCCTGGGCCTTTGCACACCCAGCCCTGGTTGCGATGGAGGACGCAGGGCGGCACTCGCCCCGCTGGGAGGATGCACACGTGCTCCCCATCTCCTCTAGGTCTCCTCAGGCCGGGCCGTGTGGGGAGCAGAGGCGGCTGGGGTCTCCACCCTGCCACAGCCCCACAGGGCAGACACAGCTCCTGGGGGGGGGCAGGGTCTGAGGTGCCCCCGCCGCCCTTCCCGAGCCCTTTGGGTCAGGGGTCCGGGCCCTCAGAGCCCCAGAACTTGCAGGACGCCCCCTCCCCGCCCGTTGGCTTGGGGGTGCGCAGGTAGACCTGAGGGTGCCTGCCTAAGGTGAGGTGACACAGGGCGGATCGAGCTGGGCGGGGCAAAACAGGCCAGGGGCGGCCGTGCGGGCGGGGCCCGGGAAAGGGGTGCCGGAGCACACCCCGGTTTCCTGAACCGCGGGGCTGGTCAGCCTCATGCAGCCTGCCGGATACGAGGCCGATTCTCAGACCCGCAGAGCCAGATGGGGGGGGGGGGGCGAGGCCCCGAGGTTGCCTGTGGCGTCACGGTGGGCCACGAGGTTGTCCTGCTTGGACTCACGCTCTACAGGGCCAGGGCAGGGGGCCTGGGGCCGGGAGGGCGGGAGGGCGGGAGGGAGGGAGGGAGGGCGGAGGAGCTGGCCAGGGCCCGTGTGTCCTCACCTAGGTGATGCGGTTGTGGTTGGCCAGGAACATGGAGAGGTTCTGCGATTCCTGGATGGACTGGGGGTCGGCCATCTTCCTCAGGAACTGGGCTGCCCTGAAATGCGGGGGGGGGGGGGGCGGGGGGAGAGGGCAGGGAACTCAGAGCCCAACACCCAACACTGGGCGTCGGTCTGAACCCGGCCTAGGTGACCCCTGCGCCCCGGCGGCGGTGCGTGAGGAAGGTCAGGGCGGCTCGGGGCAAGGGGAGCACTGCCTGGAGCCCTTCCCCAGGAGACGGCCTGACACCAGGATCAACTGTGCGAGGACATGAAAGCATTCATAATACTTATTAAGAAAAGATTGCTTAGGCAGATCCAAGAATATAAAAGCTAAAAACAAAAAAAGAAATGGTTGTTAGGCTTGAGATAAATCACTAGGTCTCATAGGAAAAACAAATATATCAACACGGCATCAGTTGTCAAGGAAATCAATAATCAAAATTAAATCACTTGAATGAACAATAGGAGAAACATTAGCAAAATCTGAGTGGAGAGGTGGAAGTACTGTTGCAGACACAGAACAAGATCCATAGCTTCTTGGATACATGGCACATATTCAGTACACTCATTCTAAGAGGTGACATTTGATGCACTCATTCTAAGACCTAGGTGACATTGATCAAAATACACTAAATTCATAACTACTTTAGCAAACGACAACTTCTTTGTACAACTACTTACAGATAATAAAAATATTTTTAAAGTTTGCTGATTAATACTAAGTGTAAGTTAATAATTCTACAATTCAATAATTTTAGTGAACTAAATTCAGTCTTTATTTTAATGTAACAATTTACTTATGACATGGAACTTCTTGTTATTTTTGCTATCTGACAGATCTTTTGAGTTTGACTAAAGAAAATATCTTTGAAGGCAAGAAAAGAATAAAATAATATATATAAACATATACATATATATTTGCCTTGCAAAATCAATATTAAATCACATATCTTTAATGAATCTTCTAACTTCCCATTCATTTATGTCTCGAGGTTAAGTAATTTATATTTATTTTCATCGTAAGTTGCATTTTCTCCAGTCTGTTATGCTTAGTAATTTTCTATTTGACATTACAAATTGCAACCTCTCCCAAGTATAAGATGTTTTATTCTTGTAAATCTGTTGAATGAAGTGATACAGTGATATTCCTGCTAATTTAGTGAGGATGCAGAAGAACTGTGTTAATTTTATTACTAGTTTTTTTTTTCTCCAAATGAGACTTCTCTGGATATTTACATGGGCCATAGTTCTTTCAATTCCATCCACGCACTGGGAAGTGGTGCCATTTATTCTTTGTCCTGTGTGAATCCTGGGCACGGTTGTTTGTGTGGATTTGTGTGATCTTTTGTGTGATCTCATATACTTTCTCAATTTTTCATTATTATATAATATAAGATGCCACTAAACACAAACAAATTTTGTGATGCCAAAGTTCCAATGAAATGCTCACCCTTTGGGGGGCCTATACTCTTGTAAGATCCCACCAGAGAGCTATCATTTTTTATTTTATAGCAGCTAAATGCTTATTTATTTTACTTCTAATCCTAAATATCTCAAAAGAAATGAAAAATGATTCAAATAGAAAGACTTATATAAAAGGTTTTGCTCTTTCTTGATGCGAGACTACCCACATGCTGGTGATTCATTCCTATAATCCTCGTAACTCAAGTGGCTGAGATCTGAGAGTCACCATTGTTCAAAGCTAGCCTGGGCAGGAAAGTCTGAGAAACCCTTATTCCCCCCAAACCACCAAAATGCCATAAGTAGAGCTGTGGCTCAAGTGGTAGAGAACCACTGTGGGCAGAAAAGCCAAGTGAGGGGCTGGGAATATGGCCTAGTGGCAAGAGTGCTTGCCTCCTACACATGAAGCTCTTGGTTCGATTCCCCAGCACCACATATGTGGAAAACGGCCAGAAGGGGTGCTGTGGCTCAGGTGGCAGAGTAAGCTACCCTTGAGCAGGAAGAAGCCAGGGATGGTGCTCAGGCCCTGAGTCCAAGGCCCAGGACTGGCCGAAAAATATAAGACAAGTCAAGTGAGAGCTAGAGGCATTGAATTTGTACTTTGTTTCTCTCTCTGTGTCTCTCACACACACACATACACACAAACAACAGCTGGCTCAAGCAAAGCAATCGACTTCTCAGCAACAGTAAAATACATGAACTCGGCGGTGTTTGAGGGCACGTTGCTGGTGAACATGTTCGTGCGCGGCTGCTGGGTGAACGGCATCCGCAGGCTTATAGTCAGCCGGCGCGGCAACGAAGAGGAGTTCTTCGAGATCCGCACTGAGCAGATTTGATCCGCTTCCCAATATAATCAAGGACCCATACTCACAACAATGTCGACGGATCGCGCATTACACTTAAGGATGCACAAAGCCGTAAACAATGGAATTCATTGCTTTATTTGAAATCTTCTGTTCACTTGAGCAGAGAGAGCAGGAATACAGTCACTTCTGGCAATGGAAAGGACAGGACAGGCTGGGCATAGGTCTCCCCGATGCCAGGCCTAGTTGGGATGCCTGATTTGAGCTGACAGTTAATTATGGGACCACACATATTGAAAAATGACCAAATTGTACACTTGAACTATATTTCTTTTGCTTTATGTAAATTATCTTCATTTGAACAAATACAACAAGTAAGAAATAGCTGAAAAATAATCAGGACTCTGATGAAATCAATTTGATCTAGACATCTTTAAAGATTCTTAAAATTTGATTACACGTGTAAACCTTCAAAACAGCAGATATTTTCCCATAAAACAAGAATCTGTTTATATCACTTAATCCCCTCCTACTTTGATAGTTCTAAAAAAAAGAATCTGGTAGATCATTTATAATACTTTTTTCATGTTTGGGGTTGAATTTAGGGCCTTCTCTGTGTTAAACAAGAGCTTTACCACTGTGCCATGCCTACCTGGTCACTATATTTTTTTATATAAATGCTGAATAAATGTATTTTTCACATCCTTGGTTTTATGGATATGCACGTGTGTGATTTTTGTAGCTTTTTCATTCAAACCTCCTTGCTCAGGATGGAGTTCCTCCATTCACAACGTGACACAGGTATGAATTTCCCTCATGGGAAGCGGGCAGTAAGACCCGAGTCCGGGGAGAACCAGGCAGAGGGCAGAGAGGAGGGCAACGGAGGGGAATGCTGGTTCTGAACCGGCAGCACCTCAGCTGGGCCTGGTTACCTTGCCATCCCTCTGTGCAACCATTGGAAGCTCAGACAGCGTTTCAAAGGAGTGCTGAAGGACCGTGGGGAAGGCAGATCAGTCCTGAAATTGTTGGTCACACAGGATAGCTCGGATAGCCCGGAGCACCTGCAGCTGCTTCCCTGAGGCGCGGCCTCCTCGCCTCGGATGGGTGAAGCACGCGGGGGGGGGGGAGGGGGGAGGGGAGGCAGGGAGGCTTTCCCGAAGGGGTGCAGGAGGCGACGTGCCACGTGCAACGCAGTGTGGCCTAGAATGGCCCGAATCCCTTTGGTTCTCCTGACCGAGAGCCTGAGCCAGGCTGGTCCTGTCAAGGCCCCTGGCACCTGGAGCCAAGGCCCCGCCACGGGCCGTGCGCCTCTGCCCCGCATGCCTCCGCCCTCCCCGGTCCACCTGGGCTTCGGGCCCGGCCGGCCTGCGTTCCGCCCTCATCTGTGTCTCCATGGGTCCATGGGGACCTCCAGCCCTTTCCCAGCTCCAGGGAGGCCCCCGCTGCGCCAGAGGGACAGGCCAGCACCCGCGCCCCGGTTTGGAGAGCCTCTGGTGCTTCCTTTGATATTGTGGTTGCTGTTTTTGCCCAAAACTTGAGCAACAAGGAAAATTAGCTTTAACTTCGTTTGACAAGTATAAGACTAGAGAAAGAAGCCGAGTGGCTGGCTGGATCTTTCTGATCACAGAGCCCCGTTCCAGACCCCACGCTCCTGCCCTGTGCTAGAAGATCCAGCACCACTGTACCCTTACTGTATCACAAGAGCTGTGACGGTCCTGACGGCTCCGGAGGTCCTCCACAAACAAAGAGATTTGGCCCTCCAAACCCTTCTGTAGAAAACAATATCGGCAATTATTTAATATTATAGGTATACGTGAAGGCCAAAAAAGGTACGAGAAACTTGAGACTGGCAAAAATTAAACAAGAAAGGAAAGGAGCTCAGTCATCAGGCACTGGCGGCTCACGCCCTCAATCCTAACTGCTCAGGAGGCTGAGTTCTGAGGATCAAGGTTTGAAGTCAGCCCGGGCAGCAAACTCCATGTGAACTAATCACAGACAAAGCTGGAGGTGGAGCTGTGGCTCAAGTGCTAGCCTTGAGCAAAAAGGAGCTCAGAGACAGCACCAAGGCCTAGCTGCTGCCCATGACTGAAAAACAAGAGAGAGGAAGCAAAGCAAAGCAAAGTGCTCAGAGATCAGACACCATAAAGACTTCTCTAAAAGCCTGGGCACATGCCTGCACACATGCAATCCCAGCGGCTCAGGGCGCTGAGGTAAGAGGATGTCAGTTCAAAGCCAGCCTGGCAGAAAGCCCAAGATGTTGGTGCTCTGTAATGCATTGGGATGCATTTTGTCAAGGGTTTCTGTGCAGAGCTTTCATCAGAGGGACACTGGCTCGGGCTCTGTATAGAAAACAGCATCACCTGACCACTGTATTTGTTAAAAACTCAAGCTAATTAGCATCTGCTGAATAAAGGAATAAGTTGACTTGCTTCCTTGTGTCAAAATCGTCAAGTATTTCGAATGTCTTCATTTATAAATACCATTTTAGTGTCATTTTCCAAATCCCAAATCACGTTATTTGCCAAAATTATGGAAAAGTCTGTTTGCTTGTTATGGTAATAAAAATTGCTACAGAAACATGGTGTCCCATGACAGGTTTTATAGTAGAACGCAGGGCTACAACTGGTATCAAGAAAGCTGTGTTTGAACACAAGTTCAAGTCCCAGGATTTTATAATCAGAAGCAAAACATAGAAGCAAAACATCATGTCTTTTAAAATGACAAATAATCAATTTTCTCCACACTATGATCTTGATGATTTTATTCATTTAGCTAGACTTTAAAATACATGGGGTTATTTGAAATTCAACTAGAGCTCTGACATAAAGTAAAAGGAGGGCATTTGCTTTTAAAGTTAACAATGTAATCACCTTTAAAATCATTGCAACAAAGCCTAAACATGATTGGAAGCTAGACCTGAAAAATACTCTTTTGGCACTTATTCTTGAATTCTCTCTTTAGGACTCATATTCTTTATTTATTGGTCATAAAACCTTTAAACCATATTCTAATAAATACCAGGTTCGTTCTGGGTACAGTGGCTCACAGCTGTAATAAAAGTTCCTGGCTGACGAATGTCAAGTATAAGAATCTTAAGTTCAATGGCCTCGGCGGTGTTTGAGGGCACTTCGCTGGTGAACATGTTCGTGCGCGGCTGCTGGGTGAATGGCATCCGCAGGCTTAGCGTCAGCCGGCTCGGCGACGACGAGGAGTTCTTTGAGATCCGCACCGAGTGGTCAGACTGCAGCGTGCTCTACCTGCACCGGAGCCTCGCCTATCTGAACCGCCTGTGCAAGCGGCTCCGTGACGCCTTCCCCGAGGACCGGCCCGAACTGGCTCGCGTGCCACTGCGACAAGTATCACCTATTTGAGGCCTGTGACGTCTGAGCTGGCCTGGTCACCCTGCTGCCACAGATCCTATTTCTAAGTTGTCAGGGCTGGTAGCCATCAAGGATGCTCACGACATAGAGACTAGGCTCAATGAGGTGGAGAAGCTGCTTAAGACAATCATCAGCATGCCCTGCAAGTATTCTAGGTCAGAAGTTGTGCTCACCTTCTTTGAAAGATCTCCTCTGCATCAGGTGTTAAAAAATGATAATGTACATAAAATTCAACCCAGCTTCCAAAGTCCTGTCAAAATATCAGAAACCATGAGGTCCAATTTATTTTGATTAGCAAACACAGAAACGATAGTTATTGACCAGCACTTGGGCGACGATCCCACAGAGCATTTGTTTGAAAACAGCAGCGAGTTCACCTCAGAGATGGAAGATGGTGATGACCCTGAGGCCTATGTCAACAACCTGTCCTATGACCACCTGGTCCCCTTCGAGACGGACATTTTGGATTTCTCCAGGGGCCTCCCCTGCTTCAGCCAATGGCTGCATGTCCTAATGCTGTCCACTGGGTGGCCCCAATGGCAAAAAGCTGTGGGCCCACCCAGAGGTTTTGTCACCACCCCTTGTGAGGCCCAGTGTCCTGCAGTTGGCACTGCAGAGGCTCCTAGTGGCTACAGACTGATAGTAGGTTCAACAGTGGAACTCCACACAGCCTGAGGGGTCATCTTTGGGCTTCTATCACCAGCCTGCCTCTCCCCCTGCCCCCCCTCCCAGGACCTACTGCCCTGCTTGGAGTGCCACAGAGCACATGCTCCAAGTGCTGTCACTGCCTTTTCTTGCTGTCACTGCCTCCATAGGAAGAGCATTCTTCTTGGTCTAGGGTCCCTGGCCCCCCTGACTCCCCACCATTTCCTCATGTGTCAGAGATACAAAGCATTTAGGAGGAAGTTTTGATGAGTCATGGCTTCTGGACAACAGGGTCTGGATGTTCTGGGGTGCGGGGTGTCCCTGGGAACCAGGATGACTGGTTTCTGTTGTGGTTTTTTATTCATCTTCTCCCTGGAAACTAGTTTTTAGAATAGCATAAAGGACTGTTAACAGAAGGTCAAGCACAAGTAGAAGTTCTGGCTACAGAGAGGGGAGGTTGCTGGCAATCAGGTGAACCATGAACTTGACCCAAGAGATAAGTGTCTCCTCAAGAGGAAAGGAATTCTACCCTGGCTGCCAGCCACTCCCAGCCTTTCTGTGCTGGGTATACACTCTGTCACTACAGCCCCTGAGAACGGCGAGCTCAAGTACTCAGCTCAGGATGGGCTCTACATCGGCCTCAGTCTGTCCTCCCCGGTGGAAGTCACATCCTCCCTGGGACAGGATTCCTGGTGCGCTCTGGCCTTGGCCTGAGTCAGTGCTGCTGGGGGACAAGGAGGATCCCCCCTCCTCCGAGGGCCTCGAACCAGCAATCCTTATGGTGACAGCCAGACAGACTGAACATTCCTCCCATGCGTGATTTCTGTGCCTTTGTTTTGAAAGCGATGTGTTTCCCAAGAGGCTTGCTTCTGGGGAAGGGCCAAGGACAGCAGCGCATGGCCCCCGCTCCTCGCAGCTGGGCCGTCTCCAGCCAGCCTGCCTCGGCATTGGCCCCTGCACTGCTGGCAGAAACTGAGACCAGGACAATTGAGATTTTTTTTTTTTTAAGTTTAATGTGTATTGCCCCAAATCATATGCTTCTTTGGATCGATTATGGTTTTTCTAGAAGTTCTTCATATCTGTGCCACATGCCAAGCTCACGGTTCGTGGAGATCACTGGAGGCCGTTTGGTACTCAAGGCAGCGAGGATTGCTTTCTGAGGTGTATTGTCAAGCGCAATTGTCAGTTTTCAAGACTGCCAAGCTGTGACTGATGCTTCTGCAAGCTCAGCTTGGATGACGGATCTGAGCTCACTCAGAATTTGTACACAGGGTAGCAACCAAGATATTTTTTTTCTTCCATGTACACAATAATTTTTTTTTAAAGTGCAATTTGCATTGCAGCAATCAGTGCTAAATCATTTGCATACGATTTAACAGCATTTTTTATAATGAATGTAAACATTTTAACTTAATGGTACTTAAAATAATTTAAAAGAAGAAAAATGTTAACTTAGACCTTCTTAGGATTTTACAACTGCATCCCATTTCTATCTTCCTAACTGTCTGAAGAAAACTCATGTCCGAACAAATCCCTCTCTCAGGAAAAATTGCCTTTCTCTATTTGTTAAGAATTTTTTATACAAGAATACCAAATACACCCCCTTTCTTTGACTGTGGATATGTGCTGGAAAAATTGCAACAGAAACTTTACTACCTAACAAATAGCATTTGTAAATACTCTAGGCGTCTGTACACACTCTGATGAAGTCTGTATAGTGTGACTCACCATAGGTTGGTTTACACAAATGTTTTAAGGGTTATTAGCTGGGCGCCAGTAGCTCATGCCTGTAATCTTAGCTTACTCAGGAGGCTGAGATCTGAGGATCTCAATTTGAAGCCAGCGGGCAGCAAAGTACATGAGACTCCAACAAACTACTCAGAAAAAAAAAAGCCAAAGTGGCTCTGTGGCTTAAGTGGTAGAGCGCTAGCCTCGAGCAAATGAAGCTCAGGGACAGTGCCTAGGCCCAGAGTTCAAGCCCCAGGACAGGCAAAAAATAAAAAGGAATGTCATGGAAACCTATTTCACCAGAGTTTTAAACGAAATAAAAAGGGTATTGTTTTGTCTTCTGAAAAAAAATAATGAATAAACAAAACTGTTTCTGCACTCAATATTCTTGGCTTAGTCTTTTTTTTTTCTTCATCTAATTTTTTCCCCTACCAATTTTGTTACAGATTTTCTTGGCATTGATTTTTCTTAGAATTTTTCCAGTGAGACAGAAAGGTCATATTCATGCTAGATATATAATTTGCCTCTGCCTCAGAAAAAAAATTCTCCAATAATGTGATTCCATATATTTCTTTACTAATTATTCTCTGTTTGGTTAACAAAAATCAATCATAGGATGGTGATTTGTTCTATTTCAAAGTCTGTGATCTGAAATACTTTTTTAGCTCATCTCTGTCATATTTCAAATAAATGATTGTGTTATCAGCACACTATATTTAATTTTGTTAATAATCTATAGTTTTCTATTTCAGTTTTCTTACTTTCCACTTACGTTCTAAAACACAAGGCAGGGGAACTATGATTGACCTTGTGCTTTGTGAGGTGAATTTCATCTCGTTTTTTATTCCTCATATTGCAACAAGGAGATCTTTTAGGCTTCTCTTCTTGATTTTTATTTGGAAAAACAATATGACTATCTTTTCCAATATACTCTTATTTCTGCTTTGGGAATGCTAGTGCATTATGATGGCCTTTTAACTGGTCGTTTATTGGATGAACAGAGTTTACTCTTGGCCTTCAAATTGCAGAAAATCACAGGGTAAGGAATGAAGAAATGACCAAAAAGAGCTGAAAACTGTTTCCAAAATTGTCATCCTGTTTAATCACACATACTGGCTTCATTTCCTAATATGGGTGAAAATGCTGTCCAAATGTTTTGCATTTGTTAGATTTGACAATGATATTCTCATAACTTATTGATAGTAAAAGGCAAGGCTAGAATTCGGGAAAGAGCCTGGCTGACGTGATAGAGTACTTTCTTAGTCAGCCCAAGGCACCGAGTTTAGAGCTCACATATAAAAAGGTAAGCCCATTGTTGGCATGTGTGGGCGTGTGCACATGTGTGCGCGCACACACACAGAGAAAACAATGATAGTAAAAGATAACACCCAGGGGGCTGGGGATATGGCCTAGTGGCAAGGTGCTTGCCTCGTATACACAAAGCCCTGGGTTCGATTCCCCAGCACCACATATACAGAAAACGGCCAGAAGTGGTGCTGTGGCTCAAGTGGCAGCGTGCTAGCCTTGAGCAAAAAGAAGCCAGGGGACAGTGCTCAGGCCCTGAGTCCAAGGCCCAGGACTGGAAAAAAAAAAAGATAATACCCAGGCTTGAGTTCAAGTCCCAGGAATGGCAAAAATAAAAATTCAATTATCAGCCAGGCACCGGTAGCTCATTCCTCTAATCCTAGCTACTCAGGAGACTGAGATCTAAGAACCAAGGTTCCAAGCCATCCCTGGCAGAAAGTCAGTGAGACTCATATCTCCAATTGACCACCAGAAAAACCAGAAGTGGAGCTGTGGCTCAAAGTGGTAGAGAGCTATCCTTGAGCAAAACAAGCTCAGGGGCAGCATCAAAGGCCCTGAGTTCAAGCCCTATAACTGAAAAAAAAAATTCAATTATCTAGGAAGCACTAAAGCTTAGACTAATTCCAAAGCTTGTATCATAAAACTTTAATATATGATCCTGTAGTTTATGGGAGCTAGCAATACAATCAAACAAGATAATAAGAATCATTCTTGATCTTTTATTTAAATTTAACATCTACTTACCAAATTTTCAATCAAAGAGTCCTTTTCAGCCAACTGGCTTTGCAAAAGTTCCTGGTTACTTTTTAATTCTTCTATTTCTTCTCGCAACCTACTAATTTCTTCTGGCTGAATGCCATTCATCTGAGCTCCATCATTTTAAGAACCTTGGTGATGATTGTCTTTTCCTATTAAACAGGAACAAAATTGGAAAAGCCAGATTGGAACTTAGGTTTTTCCCTTTTTTATCTAGAAGGCTAAAATATTAGATTAGTATAGATGTAAGACTCAAATATACAACTTTCTTAGATCATCCAATTCAGCAGCATACAAAATGAAAATTTTGTATCTGCATAAAAGTATATTGATACAAATACTGAATTGGTATTTTCAGGGTTCGTAGGAAGAAAACAAGCCTAATCTTACTAACTGCATGGTTTGGTGACCTATGATTAAAAACTACAGCAGTTTTAGGGGCTGGGAATGTGGCTTAGTGGTAGAGTGCTTGCGTAGCATGTATGAAGCCCTGGGTTCCATTCCTCAGCACCACATAAACAGAAAAAGCCAGAAGTGGCGCTGTGGATCAAGTGGTAGAGTGTTACCCTTGAGCAAAAAGAAGCCAGGGACAGTGCTCAGGCCCTGACTTCAAGCCCCAGGACTGGCAACCCCCCCGCAAAAAAAATATTTTTTAATACCTAAACATTATACCAGATTAAATAAATCTTAAATTCCAGTGGGGTCTCACAGCATGGGTATTTTATCAAATAAAATTTTAATGTTATTACTAAGATGTTGTACATTGAGGTTGCCATTTGTAAGTTGGGCGATGTGTACATTTATATTGTGGATGCTGTCAGTCCCTCCTTTGCCTTCCCCCAGTTTCCTCCTCTGTCCCTGCCTACAAGTTGCACAGTTCATCTTCCATGGTATCTACTGTGAACTGCCACCGTTCATTCTTCCTCACTCCAATTCTGTGTTCCCCTTCACTCCTCCAACAGAAAAAGAACCAACAAAACAAAGCAAAAACACAAACCACCACCACCACAAACATGTTTCATTTCCTAGCATTTGTTTCAGAAACTTTTTTTTTTTGGCCAGACCTGGGGCTTGGACTCAGGGCCTGAGCACTGTCCCTGGCTTCTTTTTGCTCAAGGCTAGCACTCTAGCACTCTGCCACTTGAGCCACAGGGCCACTTCTGGCTTTTTCTGTTTATGTGGTACTGAGGAATCAAACCCAGGGCTTTGTGCATGCTAGGTGAGCACTCTACCACTCGGCCACATTCCCAGCCCACAATCAGAATGTTTAAAGGTGGAAAAAGCTTTCAACTTTCGCCATCCTAATACTACTACAGTGGGAAGTTGATCATTTCTTTATTTTCTTTTGTTTTCCAGTGTATGTTTTCTAAACTTCTTATAATCGGTCCACACATAAGTTTGTAATGCTTAGTTTAATTACTATTTGTCTTACAATTGTATCATATTGCCACATAGTTTTCACAATCATAATTTTTTGTGTTGGTATTGCAGCTTAATCTCAAGGGCCCTGAGCCTTTTTGCTCAATGCTAGAGCTCTTCCACCTGAACCTCAGCCCAGCTTTTGGTGATGAACTGGAGGTAAGAGTGTCATGGAGGGTGGGAACATGGCCTAGTGGTAGAGTGCTTGCCTCGTATACAGGAAGTCCTGGGTTCAATTCCTCAGCACCACATATATAGAAAAAAGTCAGAAGTGGTGCTGTGGCTCAAGTGGTAGAGTGCTAGCCTTGAGCAAAAAGAAGCCAGGAACAGTGCTCAGGCCCCGAGTCCCAAGCACCAGGACTGGCAAATAAATAAATAAATGAATTTAAAAATGAGTCACTACTATGGGCTGGGGATATAGCCTAGTGGCAAGAGTGCCTGCCTCGGATACACGATGCCCTAGGTTCGATTCCCCAGCACCACATATACAGAAAACGGCCAGAAGCGGCGATGTGGCTCAAGTGGCAGAGTGCTAGCCTTGAGCGGGAAGAAGCCAGGGACAGTGCTCAGGCCCTGAGTTCAAGGCCCAGGACTGGCCAAAAAAAAAAAAGGGGGGGGCTGGGGATATGGCCTAGTGGCAAGAGAGCTTGCCTCGTATATATGAGGCCCTGGGTTCAATTCCCCAGCACCACATATACAGAAAATGGCCAGAAGTGGCGCTGTGGCTCAAGTGGCAGAGTGCTAGCCTTGAGCAAAAGGAAGCCAGGGCCCTTAGTTCAAGGCCCAGGACTGGCCAAAAAAAAAAAAAAATGAGTCACTACGGTTATTGTGTCAAATCATTCTTTTCTTCCAAATAAACTAAATTTTTCAGCTCGAAATGTAGGCTATACATCACATTTCAAGTAGCTTCCATTATGCCAAAAATCTTACTTTCCCAACTGGAAATGACTCTGTATTTGTACCAACACATAAATGAAAAATCCTACTAACACTGAAGTCGTTTGGTGATTTAAATTTTGATCAGATAATTCTCGTTTCTGGTTTGCTTTGAACTGACAACCAAGCTTAGATTGAATGTTAACTGTACCACAGTATGATTACTTCCTTAAAATTTCAATTTCCGCATTACTGTAGGAAAGAAAATGACAGGGAAGGGGATACATCTGCCTCACTGGAGGCAGGAGGCCCTGAGCTCAACCGCTACTACTGAGACAAACATCTCAACACCATGCTCAATGAGTTGGCAGAACACAGTTAACAAAAAGGGCAACCTACTCCCACAGTAAACTTCTTTTGGGTGGGGGAGGGGGGCAGAGGGAGTCCTGGGGCATGGACACAGGGCCTGAGCACTGTCCCTGGCTTCTTTTTGCTCAAGGCTAGCACTCTACCACTTGAGCCACAGCGCCACTTCTGGCTTTTGTAGTTTATGTGGTGCTGAGGGATGGAACCCAGGGTTGCATGCAGGCTAGGCCAAGCACTCTACCGCTAAGCCACATTCCCAGACCCTGGTCCTTGAATTTCTCCTTCACACAACTAGCACAATGTTTATGTACATGCCAACAACACTACTGTCAAACTTAACACTATTTGTCCTACTCTGCCTTTCTTCCTTCTCGTTTTTCTTGTGTATTTTATCCCTGAGCATCCTTTTAGGACTGTACTTCTATTTGCTGTAAGCCTCTGCTCTTATTTCACTAAATTAGGCATGTCTTGTTGCTTTCTTATCTAAGATTAGCTTTATTACTAGATTTAATATAGTAATTTATTAACAAGTCCCTCTGGGTCTGATATGAGAATATGTTTGATTCATGTTTTTAATCCACAACATTGTGTGCTTAGCATACATTAAAAGGCTCAAGTTGTTTAATACTCAGATGCTTTTGAAAAGAATGAGTTTCATTTTCTGCATCCTCTTTCATTTGAAATGCAGGAAAATTGTTCCCTAAAGCAGAAAGTACTGATCAATAATGAGCGGACAATTCACGTGTACTTACTTGTTCTCAAATCATATTTTTATAGTGAGTCACGATGTTGTCATGCTGCTCTAATGTTTTCTTTACCTCCTCTTCCTTTTTGTCTTCTTCACTGGACTTATAAATAGCCTTAGTTATAACACCTGTAAAAGAAAGATTATTTAATGACTGTTACAAAGTTCTGTTCGCTTTTGTGGTTGTATCAAACTTGGGGCTTTACACACGTCAAACACATGGTCTGCGTCCTGTTTAAACACCCAAAGTACTACTTTATTACAACCTCATCAATGTTTTCATTGCATTTAGGTTGTTTTACCTAACTCATGACAGATATGCAGTATCCTTCCAATATTGCAGAAACCCAAGTCTTTCAGTGGGCTACAGCTCAACTTTGGGGTTTATCATATAATCTGCATGTATCTATAAAATACACATACAATCAAAATTACCTTCTACTGAATATCAGTACAAGCCTTACCTTCAAGTTCTTGTACCAGCTTTGTGAATTCATGATCGAATATCATGTATTCTGGACTGGGAAAGTTTGGCTGGGGTTTCTGTGATGCTCTGGAGTACAGTTCATGTTTGCTAATAAATCCTAGTTTCTCTATGAAATTCTCTGTGCCAATCCTCTTCTCTATTAGTTGTTTTAGTTTCTCACTGAAGAGATAAACGTATTGAGATTGCTTGAAAAAAAAAGGGCCTCATTATACTTTAGATATAAATATATCTTTATCTCTCAGTGCCATTAGAAGGTGATTTTGTCCTTACTTACTTCACGTAGTTCTCAAGTGAGTTATCATTGAAGTAAATTGAAATACCCAACAGAAGGGCACATAAGCCTTGGACCAACTGCTCTTCTTCCCCAAGGTTTTCTGCAATCTGTCCTGTAAGCTGAAATCTTTGTTAAGGAGTTTAGTGATTTCCAGTAGCTAGAATACTTCACTTTATAACTTGAACATATATGTCATGTAAGATTTCCTACAAGAAATTCTGTATGTATTTCAAGCCACCATTAAACAGTGGTATACACACACACAGAGACAACTTACAAGTGTATAATTACAGCCATAATAGTTTCCAAAAAAGTAGCTCAAATAAAATGGTAAGGGATTCAACTACTTTGGGTGTAGGGCTACTTCTAATCAAGAAGTTTGAAAGATGTAAGTTAGTTCTTACATGTGGGATTCAACTACTTTTTTTTGTTGTTGTTGTTGTTATGGGTCCTGGGGCTTGAACTGTAGGCCTGGGCACTGTCCCTAAGCTCCTCAGCTCAAGGCTAGAGCTCTACTACTTGAGCCACATCACCACTTCCAGTTTTCTGGTGGTTAATTGGAGATCAGAGTCTCATGGACTTTTCTGCCTGGGCTTGCTTTGAACCATGATCTCAGATCTCAGCCTCCTGAGTAGCTAGGATTACAGGTGTGAGCCACTGGTGCCCGGCAAACTCATTCTTTTCATGGAAGCAGCTATGTCATTGTGGTGGTGTGCAATTTGTGATCCTGAGGGCTGGGAGGATTCTGTAAGACACATGTACACGATTAATTCGCACTTTTCTCAGCACAGCTGAAGATTAATATCCACACTCTACTTGGTTAGGAGACAGAAAAAAATTCTCAAGGTGTTTCCTACTGTAAATGGATAAGTAATATTTGAAGCCAGCCAAGAGCACATTGTTGGTCGTCTGAGCTATATATAGATTGCATCTATCCTTTTGTCCTGGTATCCCTAGTCCCCATCTTAGGGAGTTCCTGCTTCTAAACCTATACGGTCATTATTAAAACTTGGCTGAGTGCTATCTGTCATTTGAAGTTCCACAGTCTTCACATACTACACCTGACACTCAGCAGCAGACTTTCTTGTGGTTAATGTGAAATTCCTAAGCCATAGGATTGGGATCACCTTTCTGATATAAGAGCAATAAGATGCATGGAGAACAGGGCAGATGAACATGTGCCAGTGCTGGTGACCCTTTGTTAGAACTTGCTCCTAGTGTTTAGTAATGACAGTGTTATTTAATTGTATTTATCATGATCTGATGCGTTCACATACCAACTCTAGGTAGAGTGACAGCACAAGGTTCAGTCTGGGTACCATCTTTGGAAACATCCATGTGTCGATTCTCAGCACCACATACATAGAAAAAGCTGAAAGTGGGTGCTGTGGACAGAAGAAGGTGAAGATGGCCAAACGACGTTATGCGCATGCTGAGAGCTCTCTGAGGGTGCTGAGACACCTTAGGAAGGGGGAGAGGAGCAGGTGTGTGAAGGAGTGGCCGACTCTGATCAAGAGCCATTGTACGAGGAAGTGGACAGTTAAAAGGAAACACCCTTGCATAGCGAATTGATGCTAATTGAAAAACAGCCGCCTGCCAAGAAACACCAACGACAGCCCATGTATCTCACATTTACCGTGTCTCTTAATTGCCTCATGTACTGTTATGCTTGATTTAATCTCATGTTATTTAATTCATCAAGATCCTCGCAGCGGCAGGTGAACACAATATATGTGTGTGTGTATGTGCACGTGTGTGTTATATTATACATAGATTATATATACACACATGTATATGGTATATATAAGTATGTTTATCTATATAATATATAAAATATAAGAGAAATGTGTTCTTATATGTATTTTGTGAAGATATTTAAATATATGTATATATATATACATGTTTATAGATATTCCCCTTGGTCTTGCTGTACAATCTAGGTTTGTGTTAATCACTTCATGCTGCTCTGAGAACAAGGAATGGTCCAATAGAACACACATGGCTATAGATCTTTCCTCAGTTAAATCTTCAGATGAGACCTCATCCCTGGCTGACATCTCGATGGCAGCCTCAGAGAAGACCCAGTGAATCCAGGCCCAGACCCCTGACCCACAGAAACTCTTAGATCTGACCTGTGAGCCAGTTCAAGCTGCCAAGTGTATAGTCTTGAGGAGATAGATACCAAGTTCTTCATCTCACCGAAGAAAGAATTCATAGACAGACACACAGAGGGATCTTTCACCGAGCAGATTCATTTAAGCATAGCGACTTCTTTCATAAAGAAGTGATTATAAAGCATCACACACACACACACACACACACACACACACACACACACACACACGGAATAAAAAGCCAGGTAGCTTGACCAAATTGTCAATGCTCAGAGCCCCCAGTCTTAGGCACTTTTGTGGATAAGGTTTAATGACTGATTAGTCTAAGGATACGGGCATCATTGTGCAGGTTGCTAAGAATTTGGGAAACGAGGTACAGTTTCCTTAATAAAGTCACGGCATAGTCTCCAAGATCGTATTAGAGGTGTGGTGGGTGCATGAGACCTGAACTAGAATGTGATGTTAATCTCTGGGCTACACTCCAAAACTGGAAAAGTCCCTGTTGGGCTCATTGTTGGTGGAGATTGACTGTTGAACCAGAAAGTGCACTGAGGGGCTGGTGGTATGGTTAGGGTGTTAGGGGACCAGCCAGTGAGCAAAAGTGACAGATTCCAGAGTTTCATTCCTGGTTTTGAACAAAAAGAGGAAAGAAAGAATGAGAGAGAGAGTCAGAGAGAAGGAGGAGGGGGAGGAGGAGGAAAGAAGGAAGGAAGGAAGGGAGGAAGGAAGGAAAGAAGGAAGAAAGAAGGAAGGAAGGAAGGAAGGAAGGTAGAGCCCTTTCAGGGTTGGAGGCATGACTTGGGTGGTAGCATCAGACAATGAATGAGAGAATCAGATACTGAGTTGGAGCACCAGTCACAGACAACAAAAACAAAAGCAAACCAGAAAATGGACTGGCCTGTAGTCAGTCATTACTCCAGAGCAATGACAGGTATTTGGCAAAATGAGCCAGCCAGGATATGGAGCTGGTTCCTGACTCCTTTGTATAATTGGCATTCCCCTTCTACCTACCTACCCCACACCAGCGGTAATCTTGTTACCACATGGTCGATAAATCCACTGAGCCTGTCTCATCCAAGTACCCAGTCCTCAGCATCTAGTGCTGCTAGTACACAAACACATCTCAGGTGACCCAAAGATGTTTGGCAAGGCCTTGGATTCATCCCAGGAATGCCAAGACGGTTTCTGAAGCTCACATTTCCCCAGCCCTCTGTCCTTTCTTCCTCCTAGCCACAGGCTAATAGCTCTGCTTTCAGTGTCAGACCGTCAAGCAAGGTTTGTGAAAGGAAAGCTTTTGCTCCAGGAAGGGCACGTGGAAAGTACTCAGCTATTATAATGATTACTGTGATCTGGCTTAATGAAATCTCCTGGTCATTAAATAACAGTTTGCAGAGTGTGGATTGTAATGGTTATCGATAGGAATATTTCCTTTACCTGAGACGTGCCTGCTCTGTGCTCTAGGCAGAGGAAGGATCCATAATCGTTACAAAGATGCCTAAGATGCCATAGCCTGCTGAGATGACCTTGAGATGACATTGCTCCTTGGTGACAGCCTGCATCTGGACTCACCTATGAACTCAGCTATAAGGCCTGTTCAGGTCTGTTGCTTAAAGCCACTGGGAGACAAGTTCTTCCCAGGCATTAACTCCTACTATGCATGTGTGGTGTCTGTCTGTCTGTCTGTCTGTTTGGAGGCTTAAATTCAGGGCCCGAGAGCTCTGTTCCTTAGCCTTTTTGTTCGTTTATTTGTGCAGGTCCTGGGGCTTGAACTCTAAGCTTTTATGCTCATGGCTAGCACTCTACCACTTGAGCCACAACTCCACTTCTGACTTTTTAGTAGTTAATTAGAGAGAAGAGTCTCATGGAGCCAGGTACCAGTGGCTCACGCCTGTCATCCTCAATACTCAGGAGGCTGAGATCTGAGGATGGCAGTACAAAGCCAGCCCAGATAGAAAAGTCTATGAGATTCATTTCTCTAATTATAACCACCAGAAAAACAGAAGTGACGCTGTGGCTCAAAGTGGTAGAGTGCTAGCCTTGAGCAGAAAGAGCTCAGGGACAGTGGCCAGGCCTTGAGTTCAAGCTCCCATGACTGATCAAAAACCAAAAAATGAGTCTCATGGACTTTCCTGCCTGGGCTGGCTTTGAACTGAGATCCTCAGATCTCAGCTTACTGAGCACTAGGATGACAGGCATGAGCCACCAGTGCCCAGCTGTGGCTCGACCACTTGAGCCACACTTCTGTTTCTGGTTTTTGTTTGTGTGTGTTTGTTTGGGGGGGGGGGGGGGAGTGTCGTTCATTGGAAATAAGAGTCTCACCGATTTTCCTGCCCAGACTGGCTTTGAACTATGTTCCTTAGATCTTAGCTACATGAGTAGCCAGGTGCTTAGCTTATTAGTTATATTTTGTGGTCTGAACAAGAACAGATTTCCACCAATGAGAATTCAAATACACCTCACTCTCCGTCTGGCCCCATTCCAGGTGGCAGAGCCCATCTCTGCAGGTCAGAGGCGGCTCAGCATGCCAGGCTACCAGATTTTCCAAGGCCATTCAGGGAGTAAGGTCCTGATAGGCCATGACACACTGGTTCAAGGCGACCGCAGAGGTCCCGGCTCGGTTTCAGAGCAGCTTATCACAAACACCACTGGCTGCCACTCTGATAAAATTCAAGTAAATCGGGGCTGGGGATATGGCCTAGTGGCAAGAGAGCTTGCCTCGTATACATGAGGCCCAGGGTTCAATTCCCCAGCACCACATATACAGAAAACGGCCAAAAGTGGCGCTGTGGCTCAAGTGGCAGAGTGCTAGCCTTGAGCAAAAGGAAGCCAGGGACAGTGCTCAGGCCCTGAGTTCAAGGCCCAGGACTGGCCAAAGAAAAAACAAACAAAAAAAAATTCAAGTAAATCCAATGAAACTGGGTATTGCCTGGAGGCCTGCGGACACCTGCTGGGAGTCCCTGTGGACAGGCTGGGCCTCTTTGCTCACCCTCACTCTGCCCCGTTTGAGCCTCAGTTTCCTCGTCTGCCCTTAATTGATTCTCAGGCTACTTCATTGCTTGCACCAGAGCTACAGGTTCTGGGTTCAAGTCCTCCTGATAGCTGGGTCTGTGGACAGGGCTTATCCCAGGGGTGGGGGGGGGGCAGATGTGATCACTGTTTCAGGGTCTCGGGGAGGTACCCCAAGTGGGACTCAAACCCATGTCCCTCCACAGTCCACCTCGCAGAGACTGTCTCAAGCAAAGATGGATTTACTGGGGAAGTAAAAAGCGAACTGATGGGCCAGGGATGCAGCACAGGCTCTGGAGCTGAAACTGCGACCCCTAACAGTCCTCGACTGGGGTTTATAAAGGTGAAAGCATGGCACAGATGTAGGAGTTGACATAGGGGTACAGCAAGCAAGCCATTTACAGAAGCAGAATTTTGCAGTCGGGTTGACCTAATATTTAACTTCATTTGAACAATGGCTACCATATTTTTCCTAACCAAGATGGAGTCAGCTCTACTCCCCCCAACATTTGCTACCATGTTTCCCTAATCAAGATGGAGTCAGCTCTACTCCCCCGCAACATTTGCTACCATGTTTCCCTAATCAAGATGGAGTCAGCTCTACTCCCTCCAAAATCCACCCCCCTCAGTTTCTTTCAGCCTAGTCAAATCCTTGACACATTTCATTAACAGAGAGCTAGAGCAAGAGCTAGACAGAGCAGGAAGGAAGGAAGCTAAAGATGGAAAAGAAGGGAAGGAAGAAAGAAAGTGTAAGGCCGAGACAAACTATCAATACAATCTAAATAATTTAGGTAGCCTGAAGTCAGTGGGGCTAGGATACTTTGAGTCACTATTCAAAATGTACCAATGGCCCTGCCTAAATAATTGAGCTTGAATAAAACTGTTTTACTTCCCCACACCCAGGCAGTTCAAATCAGTCCCTCTCAGCCACAGCCAACTATTAACAATGTTACTCCCTAGCAGCTATTCTAAGAAAATGCCAAGGACTTAGACTCTAGGACACAGATCTCAACCCCACTTTTTGTGGTAAACTCCCCAGTTTCAGTCAATCAGCAGGTGGCGGAGGAGGCCTCAAGGTCTAGCTGCTGCTTCAGGCAGCAACATAGGGCTAGACAGCCCTGCAGGATGGCACGTACGTCATGAGGGCCTGGACCATCCAGCTTAAGTGACAGCCCCCATGAGCCAGCCAACCACCTTTTCCAGACCTGTTCCCACCAGTTGCACCAACCAGCTTTTAAAATTGTTTTATTATTTTCCCGTGGCATAATGTAATTTGCTGTATGACACTATGGTGCATGAAATGCCCCTGACAACCCTATAAAAACCCTGCTAGGAATGGGCGGGGCTCTCAATCCAGATCCGCTGCATGGGTGAAGACTGTGAGTCCAGGCTTGAGCTTGCAATAAAGACTCTCGTGTACTTGCAATGGAATCGGCTCCTTGGTGGTCTTTGGGGACCCCTGAAATCAGGGCTTACCAAAAGGAAACCCAAGCAACAAGACCAATCTTAAGTCAAATCTTGTAGCCAGGTACTGGTGACTCACACCTTTAAACCTAGCTACTCTGGAGGCTGAGAACTGAGGATAGAGGTTTAAAGCTGTCTGGGGCAGGGAAAGCTGTCAGACTCTTATCTCCAATTAACCAGCAAAAAGCTAGAGTGGAGGTGTGACTCAAGTGGTTATAGCACCATCCTTGAGCAAAAAAAAACAAAAACAGTAAGGGCGAGTGTAAGGCTTCCAACTTAAACAGAAGGCAATAGTAAAGCTGTAAGTCCTCCGTACCAATTTTTGAGGGGCTGTTGGAGAAGCTCCCAGCCACACAGCCCCAAATGTACCTGTTCAACTAGGCCTGGTCAGAAATCACCCAACCAAAGCCAAAGCCTGCGTCCACTCTCTGCCTCTTAAAACTGTCTATCTTTCAACTAGGGGAGTTGGCTGCCAGTTCCAACATTTGTCTCCCACTTTCCTCCTCCTACCTCATCTGGTCATCCAGTTGCCCCTCTCTGTCTGTCCCTGCCTCCCCAAGTATTCCCCTGCCTCTCATTCAAGATGATGCCTCTCTCTTCCCATCCTCTCTCTGCCTCCATGAGTAGCTGCAGCCATAGATCTAGGATCCCAGGCAGGCTATCAATCTCTCCCTTTATAGTTCTTCTCTCCCTCTTGCTTTAAGAATGCTTTTATGGTGGCTTCCAGCACAAACAGATGTTGGGGCTTGTTTGGGGGCTGGGGGGGGGGCAGGAACTCTCAGACAAGTGTTGTGCTGGCATTCCTTCAATTCTTCTTTCCTCTGCAATACAAGAGGAGTCTGGGAAGAAATGCATCCATTCATTAACTCATTAGGCAATCAGGTTATATGCCAGTCACTGAAGTAGGTGCTGTGAAGAGAACAATAAGTAACACAGTTCTCGTGGAATGTGTAATCTAACAGGCAGAAGTAGATATTCATCTACTAGCTTCTCCACTCTCCATAATAACGAATCATTCAAGTCACAAATGGTGACCAGTGCTCCGAGCAACAGAGCCCAGGGCTCTAATATCAACATTTGTTAGATACTTGGCACTGTGCTAAGCATTTCACATCATTTTTTCTTTCTTTCTTGGGGGTGGGGTGGAAAATATCAGTACTGGGGCTTGAACTCAGAGCCTTACCTTCTCATTTATCATTTTTGTTCATGGCTAGTACTCTACCACATAAGCCACAGTTTTACTTCCAGGATTTTGCTGGTTAATTGGAGATTAAGTCTCAGGGATTTTTCTGCCTGGGCTTGTTTTGAACCTAGCTCCTAAGACCTCAACTTCCTGAGGATCAAGATGACCAGAGTGAGCATCTTTGGCCAGCTCCCTTTCTTTTCTTTCTTCCTTCTTTTCCTTAACCAAGATTTCCACGATCCTATCTTACAGATGGTGACACTGAAGAACAGAGTGGGTAAGCAACTTGCTCACAAGCACACAGCTCATAGTGGTAGCAAAAGCACTAGTATCCAATGTCCTGAATCACAAATGAATGTGTGTCTAAAGGCCCTGTGACTCAAACTCCTAAGCAACATGGGATTTGATAGAAAAGTAAAGTGCATGCAAGGTGACAGGAGGCAGGAAAACGTGTCTCCTGCTTACACGAACTGGTGATCTAGGAAAGGAAGAATAGTCATGTTATGTTACCTGATACTGGTGGCTTGTGCCTGTATCCTAACTAATCAGCAAGCTTAGTTCTGAGGATCACAGTTCAAAGCCAGCCCCAGCAGGAAATTCTTTCTGACTCTTTATCTTCACTAAACTACAAAAAAAAAAAAAAAAAAAAAAAGTTCCTAAGTAGAACTGTGAGTCAAGTTGTATAGTGCTACCTATGAGGAAAAAAGCTCATGAACAGCACCCAGGCCCTGAGTTTAAGCCCCAGAACTGGCACAAAACAAAACAACAACTCAAAAAGGCCACGTTGTGTTCCCTATGGCTCTTCCACTGTTAACACTGTGCCTGACGTGGAATGAATGGACAATTGTTAAAGAATGGCCAAGTCAAATGTCGTGGAAATGATGGCAAATAAACGAAGCCAGGTGCTGGTAGCTCACGCCTGTCATCCTAGCTACTCAGGAGGTTGAGGTCTGAGGACTGCAGTTTGAAGCCAGCCAGGGAAGGAAAATCTGTTAAGGCTCATCTCTAGTTCACCATCCAAAACCCAGAAGTAGGGCTGTGGCTCAAAATGGCTTGCATTGAGCCAAAGAGCTCAGGGACAATGCCCACCCTGAGTTCAAGCCTCATGATGGATTAAGAAAACAAACAAACAAACAAAGAGGAACAGATGGAACCCATGTTTTTCCAAACTAGGAATTTATGGCCCAAATAACTTTCTTTTCTCACCCTCCCCTGCCCCCCACCAGCCAACAGCATGGAGATACCCTGCCCCCCCACTTTTCTGGAAAACTTTTCTTTCTTTCCATCCGCATACTCAAGCTATTTCTCTGCTGTAACCCAAGAGTCTCTTAAGATTTCTGGTTAGTTTTATTTGTTTATTTTTCTTCTCCCATTTTTGGAAGCTTCAATTAGGATCTGAATCTGATCTAGAAACATTACCTCTTGTTAAATGCCTTTTGTAAACAGTCCCCAGAGGACTCCTCTCTTTGAAGTCTGGTTATGAGCCTTGGTGCTGAGTAAATTGTCGACCACTTTCATGATAATTACACTGGAACAGACACATTGCTCCTGGAGTCTGTTTCCTAATGGAGGAAACACAGCCTGCTCTTATTTATGTTCTTGTAGAGAATGTGCTCAGCCTTCCTGCCTTTTGTTTTTGGGTTTTTTTTCCCCCACTTTGTCTGCACAGCTGACTGTGGGATTTTTTTTTTTAATCTCTGAAGCAGAAAGATGGAAGACATGTTTGGGAGAACATTTCCACAGGAAATTTGGCCAGGAGGAGACCTTGGGCTCAGGGGATGGTTCCTGGAGGCTTCAATACATTGCATAGTTTTCCCAGTTCCAGAAACTCCATGATGTATCCAAGGACCAATTAGCAACCTCAGGACAAAACAAGTGGAGAAGCTGAGTGCCAGTGGCTCTTGCCTGTCATGCTAGCTATTTGGGAGGCTGAGATCTGAGGTTCACAGTTCAAACGCAGCCCAGGTGGGAAAGTCAGTGAGACTCTTATTCTCAATTAAATACCCAAGTAGCCAGAATTGGGGTTGTGGCTCAAGTGGTAGAGTGCTAGCCTTGAGCACAAAAGGAATAGCACAATAAAAGAAAGTTTAAAATTTGAAGGAGCTTCTCTCTGGAATTTGGCAATGCCTGGCTCCTGGTGTGCCCTCTTTTCAGTCCCAGCTTGGCCCCACATCTTATATTTTTTTGCGGGGGGGGGGCAGTCCTGGGGCTTGGACTTAGGGCCTGAGCACTGTCCCTGGCTTTTTTTGCTCAAGGCTAGCACTCTGCCACTTGAGCCACAACACCACTTCTGGCTGTTTTCTATATATGTGGTGCTGAGAAATCAAACCCAAGGCTTCATGTATGTGAGGCAAGCACTCTACCACTAGGCCATATTCCCCGCCCATCTTGACGCTTTTGAGTTGAAAGCCCTTGAAATTCTGCCCACAAACCCTGCAAGTCTCCTTGGTCCCTTTCAGGTTAGGCAGAATTATTTAGGGAGCTTTGTCTTGCCTCTCTTGTTCGAACCCATGAGTTCTATCCAGCCATCTCTTGCCTTGTACTAGCAACTGAGCATGGACTGGGACCAGAGAGGACGGAGAGGCAGTTCATCCAGGGCAAATGACGCAAAGGAAAAGGAAATGAGAGATTGACCTTTCACTCCAGCCTGCAGAGCAGAGAGAAGGGAAGAAGGTCACCTTGGTGATTAGATCCTAACTGGCTCCCTATCTCGCCTGAAAGTTGCCCATGAAATCTCATCATCTTTGGAGTTTAAAAACAGTCCTGTGTAATCACATGTGGATGATAAGCAGAAGTGATTATCAAGGTGAAAAATAAGACTAGTGACTTCTAGCTCACCTGTTGTTTGGCAAGTTTTTGGGGGGTGGCCTCAGTCCAGAAACTTGAGGTGGGCACCAGCCATCTTTGTTTAGCAAGGCCTCCTGATGAGTCTGAGCATTCAGATTTAGACTCTAATGAAGACATGGGAGCGTCATAACTACTTCAGAGAAGAAAGTGTGAAAGTCATGCTCCACAATGCATACTTATTCAGTCTCTTGGTAGGGTCTCATGCTTTTGCCTATCCCCAACTTGGGTGCTAGGCACTGGAGATTCAACACTTGCTTGTCTCCTTTATCTGCTCACAGCTGAGCCGAGTGGACAAGTACATGGACTCCTGCAACAGCATGTAACAACTGCTGACATCCTCAATAGAAGGCCCCAGGACAACATGGGGCGGACAAATCCCTGAGATTGCTCAGTATAATATTCCTGCTGGCAAAAACTCTCCTGGACCAAATTTTTCTAGTTAGGATCCTCCGGGCCCTCTTCTCTACGAGACCTCCTGCTTGGCCTTCAACTCATCATCCGTCTGCCCAGCAACTCTGAGTCCTGATCATCTTTGTTATCTGGTCAAATTCGGAATACCTTAATGTGGATTAAGATATATGAATGTGAATTCATATTTTCTCTTTCTCTCTCTCACTGTGTGTGTGTGTGTGTGTGTGTGTGTGTGTGTGTGTATGTATCCTGGAGCTGTTACTGAGCGTTTTTGCTCAAGGATTAGTGCTCTACCACTTGAGCCACAGCTCCACTTCCTGCTTTTTGGTGGTTCATTGGAGATAAGAGTCTTATAGACATTCCTGCCTGGGCTGGCGTTGAACCCTGATCTTCAGATCTCAGCCTCCCAAGTAGCTAAGATTATAGGTATGAGCCACAAGCACCCACCAGGTACCTAAATTCTTAAGGAGTTTCCAAAACCTGATGTCTTTTTTTTTTTTTTTTTTGCCAGTCCTGGGGCTTGGACTCAGGGCCTGAGCACTGTCCCTGGCTTCTTTTTGCTCAAGGCTAGTACTCTGCCAGTTGAGTCACAGCTCCTCTTCTGGCCATTTTCCAGATATGTGGTGCCGAGGGATCGAACCCAGGGCTTTATGTATAGGAGGCAAGCATTCATGCCACTAGGCCATATTCCCAGCCCCCCTGATGTCTTCTTTTAGTGATTGTTTCTCCCTTGACCTCTTCCTCCTCCCCTTGGCTGTGATCTCAGGTTCCTGAATAGCTAGGATGACACATGTAAGCCACTGGCACCCAGCTAAGAGTACTTTTAAATAATCTGAAAAAAAAAATCTCTATTGTGAGGGTAAATCTTTTCATTTTTAAATGCTAACAACTCATTTAACAGCGCTTACGTTTCTGTGGCAGACCAAGTAAATTTGGGGTGGGTTATGTTGGTACAAGCAAGCTGATAATTACTGGGAAAGACTGTGAGACACATCATATGAAGAGTCCAGACGGGAGCATCTGTCTTAGCTTAGCATGTATTAGTAATGTGGTTTATGAGGCATACCAAGTTTCTATAGTACTATTAGCAGGTTCTGGAGATTATACTTTGGGCCTGGATGCTGTCCCTCAGCTCAAGATGAACACTCTACCATTTGAGCTATAGCTCTACTTCCAGCATTTTGCTGGTGTCTCATGCTTTCCTGCTTGGTCTGGCTTTGAACCTTGATTTTTTTATTTCAGCCTTCTGAGTATCTAAAATTACATGCATGAACCACTAGCACCCATCTTGTGGTTTTTTTTAACTTAAAAAATATAATTTGTGGCTTAAAACTAAAAGCAATAATGTTATATGGAGTTTAGTGCTTCTGTCAAAGTAAAATATACAATGAGAAATTTCTTGTATTTAATGAGTTGATACAATATTCATTCTAGTTCTACTGTGGTAGATAAATCAACCACAAATCAACCATTAAATATGAAACAAGGAGAAATAATGGCAAGAAGCCCCACAGAGCAGATAAAGTAGAATATTAAAAATAATGCAAATGAATGCAGAAAGGAAAGGAATATTTAAAGAAAAGAACAACCAATGAACAAATAGAAAGAGAACAGTAAGATGATACACTCAATGCTAAGCATATCAATAATTCCATAACTTTACATTGCAAAAATCCATGACAAAATCCACGTTCAGACATGCAATCATCAGGAAATGCTCTGTAAATATAAAATCCCTGATAAGACCAAAAGCAAACAGATGTGAAAGCACACACTATACCGATGACAAGCTTCAAAAGTCTAGAACTGGTGAGGATTTCCTGGATACAACACAGAATGCACTGGCCATAAAATAGACATTAATAAATGTATCTTTCTCAAATGAAAATTTAAAACAGATGTGTGTTCATCAAAAACATCACAGAGAGAATGCAAAGGCTACTTCAGAAGGCTGAGGTTGGAGGCACTTGGTTTGGAACCAGCCTAGGCAATCAGAATCTTAGGATTTGTAGTTCCAATGAAGCAGCAAAAAGCCAGAAGTGGCGGCTTAGTCCAAGGGGTGGAGGACCAGCTGTGAATGAAATTCCCAGCTAGACAGACAGACAGAGACATAGAAAGAGAGAGAGCAGAAAGAGGAGGGAGAGGAGGGAAAGGAAGAGAGAAGGTGAGAAAGAGAGAGGGAGAGGTGGGAGAAGAAAAAGAGAAGGAGGAGGGGAGGGGAAAGGAAAAGGGGGGAGGAGAGGAGGGCAGGAGGGGAAGAGAGGAGAGGAAGGGGGATGGGAGAGGAAAAAGGGATGGCAGAGTAGAGGAGGGGTAAGGAGAGGGGAGGAAGGCAGAGAGAGGGAGGGAAGGAAGGGAAGGAGGGAGGGAGGATGGGAAGGAGGGAAAGGAGGGAGGAGAGAAGGGAAGGAGGGAAAGAAAGAGGGCAGAGAGAAGAGAGGGACAGAAGGAGGGAAGGAGGGAGGGAGAGTCCATTTGTGCCCCTCCCCCTCCCTTGCCTCCCATTCCACCCTCCTTCCACCCCAGCAGGAGGAATTAGGCAGCAGGACCCACTCCAATATTTGGTGGCTAAGCATTCAGCACCCTGGAGAGCACCCTGGAGAGGCCCCACAGCTCAGGCCCAGAGCAAGGATCCTCCATTGTGGAGAGGCTGGCCTTGCACTTCCCTGTCACAGACAGAGAGGGTGCCATGGAGTTGTGAGCTCCCCTCCCTCCTCACAGCGGTGTCCTGCACCTGCAGATGGCTGTCAGTCCACCCTGACAACCCCCTGACAAGTATCAGGGGACGCAAGGCATCATGGGGGAAGCAGGCCCTCCCTGCACAACCTAGGGACAGGCTCAGCAGGGATGCTGGCAAAGATCTCAGAAGACAGGAGATGCTATCTTCACATAGGATGCAGGAGAGCTGAGCAGGTGGGAACTGGGGGGGTGGGGTAGGGGATAGGGAGGCCTTGGAACTCAGAGCCTCTACCAGGAGCCACTGATTGATACCCGGCTGACAGCCCTATACCTTGCTTCAAAAAAGAATTCCTTTCCAAGGTCTATAACATGACTGCTTTTACATTAAGAGTTGATTTTCCAGCAGGGCATGGTAGCACCCAACACAACATCACCTAGACACTGTCACTGCCCGGCTTGTTGGGTGCCACCAATAAACAGTGCAATCACTATCCACATCAAGCACTGGTGGCTCACGCCTGTCATC
Source organism: Perognathus longimembris pacificus (assembly GCF_023159225.1). NCBI lineage: Eukaryota > Metazoa > Chordata > Mammalia > Rodentia > Heteromyidae > Perognathus > Perognathus longimembris. The sequence goes on from NW_025961112.1 coordinate 99,234, forward strand.
CTAGCTACTCAAGAGGCTGCGATCTGATTTGAATCCAGCCCAGGTGGGAAAGTCCAGTGATACTCTTATTTCCAATGAACCACCAAAAACAAAAAAAAAAGCTGGAAGTGGAGCTGTGGCTCAAATGGTAGAGTGAGCATTAGCCTTGAGCAAAAGAAGCTCAGGGACAGCACCCACGCCCCGAGTTTAAGCCCCCAAATCAGCACCCCACACGCACACACACATGCCCCTTGTAGAAACCTCTCTGGGCAGATCTTTCTGCCCATGTCTTGTTTGATCATTTGTTTTTGTGCCAGTAGTAGGACTTAAACTCAGGACCTATCTTTTAGCTCTTTTGTTTTTTTTTACTCAAGGCTTTGCTGTCCTGGCTGGTTTCAAACCAAGACCCTCCTATGTCAGCCTTCTGAGTAGCTGGGATTCCAGGTGTGAGCCACCAGTGATGGGTTCTGTCCACACTGAGCAAATGTTAGGATCTTAAAAAAAACAAACAAATAAACCAACAACTTTGACTCTGGTCATTTGAATCAGAGGCTTTGTTTCTGCAAAGACACCTGGCTGGCTCTGCCTTTGGGCACAAAGAAGGGGGAGGGGCTTCCAGCCTCACTAACCCATCTTGTCCATCTCCTTGCTGGAGCAGGCAGGTGGGGGGAAGCAGGAAGGGCTCCTCTCTGTGGTCAGCCTTCCCTACCTCCAGCCCAGGCTGTTCCTCCCTCCCCAGCTCCCCCACCTGCCCTGTCTCCCCAGTGTCTGCCTGCTCAGCCCCCTTCCTCTCCTCCTCAAGCAGCTCAAGGCCATGACCCCTCCTCCCCAAGCAATCAAGGTAAACCACACAAGAAAGAACCAACACTTCACTAAGCACCTACTATGCCCCAGTGATGACGGGTGTTTACTTCATTTAGTTTTAACAATCACCCAGGAAGTAGGACTTGTAAAATGGGCAAACCAGGGATCCAAAAAGTAAAGCCACCAACTCAGGCTTCAACAATTTGCAAATGGCACAAAGTCAGAATTCATGCCCATGTCCCTTTATACTTACCCAGCATTATGATCTGTTGATTCATTTAGTTATTATCCTCTACATTTTCTAATGGCCAGGATTGTCTTCTTCGACACTTCCTATAGCCCAGTATGTGCTGAACTAAGTACTTAAGTAAGGACCCCAGTGCTGGTGGCTTTGTATTCCTAGCTAGTCAGGAGGCAGAGATCTGAGGATCACAGTTCAAAGCCATCCTGGACAGGAAAGTCCATGAAATTCTTATCTCCAATGCACCAGCTAAAAGCCAGAAATGGAGGTGTGGCTCAAGTAGTAGAGCACCAGCCTTGAGCAAATTAGCCAATTGTGATGTAGAGGCCTTGAGTTTAAGCCCTACCAATTACACACACACACAAATATTTGTTCAATGTATAAATAAATTGATAACAATATCCATACATTCTTTTTTTAAGATTGCTTATGAATATCCCAAGTAGCAATAGGCATGATTTCAAAAATATCAATAGAAAACATAAAAGGTGCAACAAAGTTTAAACCTCCTTCCTGGACATTCAATTCTCTTTGTCCATGATTACCAGCTTCTCCGGTAACCTTCTGGGATATATAGCTGCCCTATGCAGGTGCATACATACATGCGTGTGTAAGTGCTTATGCATATCCTAATGCGTGTGTGTGTAACTGAAACCATCTGTGTCCATTCTGTATGTCTTGGGAAAATTCAAATGCACATCCAATGCCCATGCATTCTCCACAATGCGAATCATGACTGTTGCATTCTGAGATAATGAGTTGAATTTTCTGGTATTCCTAGATCAATCAGAATCACGGGGCAGAGAGAGAGGTAAAGAGAAAGAGAGAGAGAGAGAGACCTTTGAGATGGTCTGCTTCAGCTTGCCTGTGTTCCAAATGGAGAAACTGAGGCCAAGTTGGGGAGACTGGTGGTTGAGTAGACATCCCTAAATGCTAGAAGAAGCTAATTTAATTTAGATCAGGACAAAGCAGGCACCTGGAATCCTTGGCAGGTCTCCCTTGCCCGAACTCCTTTCCATTTGGCAAGACCCAAAGCCATCTCAGCCAGATCACAGCAGGGAAGGCCTCCCTTGGGCCTTGCTAATGCCAGTGCCTTCCCTCTCCAAGCAGGCTGGGGGGAAAGAGGTTATGTAAGTAGCTTGGTCATCAGAAAAGAGCCAGAGCCCTTGAAGTGCAGGCTGATTGGTGTGGCCCCAGAAGATTGCATTAGCATTGCTAGTTAGCTCTGAGTTCAGAGATAAAAGAGCCACAAGCTGCATCCAATGCAAACATGGGGCTGAGAGCAGAGGCCACACACATAGTCTCAGCTCCTTTTCCATGCTGGGCACTGCTCCTTCCCCAGCCAAGCATCCAGCATTGCTGCCAGGAATCTGTGCCTTCCCCTCTGGTGGGCAGGAAGGAGCCCAAGTCAAGTGAATGGGATTAGAAGGCTGGGGTTGGAGGCTTGGCTCAGTTGGTAGCTTGCTAGCCAATGAGAGAAAGTGTCAGGTATGGAGTTCCAGTCTCAGACCTAAAAAAAAAAAGGTAAAGAAAATAGAAGGCGGGGCTGGGAATATGGCCTAGTGGCAAGAGAGCTCGATTTGTATACATGAAGCCCTGGGTTCGAATCTCCAGCACCACATATCTAGAAAACGGCCAGAAGTGGCGCTGTGGCTCAAATGTCAGAGTGCTAGCCTTGAGCAGGAAGAAGCCAGGGACAGTGCTCAGGCCCTGAGTCCAAGGCCCAGGACTGGCCAAAAAAAAAAAAAAAAATAGAAGGCAAAGCAGGGAAGCAAGTTGAGAGAAAATGAGTCCTGTTGAGATAAATAGCTTTCAGCTTACACATACCCACACACTCTCTCTCTCTCACACACACAGACCTCATTTGATCTACACCACACTCCTGTTTAACCCACTCCCAATTCTTCACCTCACCTTTTCTTTCCCTGTGCCTGAGGCTCCAACTTCCTCCAGAAACCTCCCTGCCAGTACAGCTACACAGCTGCCTCATTCCCTGTCTTTAAACAAAGCAATCACGTCTCCCCACCCCCACCCCCCTCGGTGGCCTGACAGCATCCAAAACGAAGAGAATCCCAGAACATCCACGCTGAGCACGCGTCACATGTATCACGCAGGATGCCACAGTGTTGCCTGGTAGACGAGGGGTGGGAGAGCATAGGATGATCTGGTGAACCATCACTCACACTTGGGTTCAAACCCTGTCTCTGTGGCTCGCTAGTTACACATCCTGGCAAGTTGTTTGGCTTTCAGGGAGGGAGTCATTATAAAACAAGGACCTTGCCTCAGGCTTCTGAAGATGCCATAAGTGAGCACTGGAATATGAGCACTCCATTCCACTCTGTTTTTTTCTCTCTAATGAATTCCGTCTAGCCCCTCGCATGATACCTGGCCCATGGAGAGAACTTGGTAACTATGTGTTGAATGAATGAAGTAAGGACAGTACTGATAAAGGTAGCTGCAATGGCTCAGGCTGTTTCCCAAAGCTCAACACTGCTAAGTCACATTCCCAGGCCCTACATTAATTTTTTTTCCTACATTAATTTTTATAATCCTTGAATTAAAAGAAGGCAGCAGCTTTCCCTTGAGATGTCTTAGAGAAAAGTCTGTTTGCATCACCAACAGGTGCAAGAGGGAAGTGCGCTTTCTTTCTCAGTCAGTCCATCCAGCCATCTGTCTGTCTTTCTCTCTCCTCTCTCCTCTCTCTCTCTCTCTCTCTCTCTCTCTCTCTCTCTCCACACACTCACATATACACTTAACACATTCATCCCTACAGCAGGGTACTTTGCCACCTGTTGTGCTAGCCTCAATCCTGCACCTCAATGGTGATGTAATGCTATGAAAGGGGAATCGGATGTAATCTCCACACTAAGGCCTTTGCTGAGGAGTCATCACTATTACAGTCCTAGTGTGATATCAGCCCTTCAAGATGAGGTTGACGTCTTTAGGACACTGCCCATCACCTAATGCAGTGCCTAGCATACAACTAGTGCTCAGTAAATACTTGTTTCTATTCTTTACTGCATTCTATTCCTGCATTCTATTCCTGCATGCCTGTGTATGTGTGTATGTGTGTATGTGTGTGCATGTGTTTGTGAGTGCACGTGTGTGTTGGTATTAGGGCTTAAATTCAGCGCCTGGGCCCTCTCCTTTAGCTTTATTCTCTCAATGCTGGTGCTCTACCACTTGAGCCACAGCTCCACTTCTGTCTTTTTGGTGGTGCATCAGAGATAAGAGTCAAACACCTTCCTGCCCAAGCTGGCTTTGAACCATGATCCTCAAATCTCAGCCTCTTGAGCAGCTAGGTTGACAGGCATGAGCCACTGATGCCTGGCACACTTTCACCATTTTGCTGGTTAGGTAGAGATGGATATCACACAGACTTCCTTTCCTGGGCTGGCTTTGAACCTCCATCCTAGAATCTCAGCCTCCTGAATAGCTAGGATGACAAGCAAGGGCCAGTGGCTCCTGCTATCCTTCTGCTTTTGTTTCAGCAAATATTTGGACAATCACACATCAGACTTCCTGATGCGTGGCTTTTTCTCCTTGTGTGATCGGTAGCTCCTTCTCTGGGCTTTGCCACATTTCACACATTAGTTATTGGCAGCTATTCCTAAGTGCCGGGAAATGACCCCACAGCCTTCGGCCTCTGCTGGGTCCTGGCTCCCTTCCACTAATTCTGAATCTCTTGAGGAGAGGAAATTAAATCATGGGGAAAAAATGCTTCTTTAAAATGCAGATGAGGGGCTGGGAAGGTGGCTTAGTGGTAGATTGCTTGCCTAGCATGCATGAGCCCTGAGTTTGATTCCCCAGCTCCACATACACAGGAAAAGCTGGAAGGGCGCCGTGGCTCAAGTGGCAGAGTGCTAGCCTTGATCAAAAGAAGCTCGGCGACAGTACCCAGGCCCTGAGTTCAAGCCCCACGACTGGAAATAAAATAAAAATTAAATTAAAATAAAGTAAAATTCAGATGACAAATAGACGCCAGTGATTCAAGTTACAATCCTAGATACCCAGGAGCCTGAGATTTAAGGATCACAATTCAAATCCAGCCCAGCAAGGAAAATCTGTGAGACTCTTATTCCCCAATTAACCATCCCAACACCAGAAATGGAGCAGTGACTCAAGTGGTAGCACAATAACCTTGAGCACAATAGTTCAGGGGCAGTGCCTAGGCCATGAGTTCAAGCCCCAGGATTGGAAAAAACAAAAACAAGAGCAGATAACAAAAAAAGTCTGTTTTATATTTGAAGACACTGAGTCCCGGAGGGGGGAGGAGGAATACATTTGTGCAGAAGCCCCGAGTGAAGAGGGAGGGGGTTCCTGGTCCACAGAAGCCCAGAGCAGCACTATCTCCCATAGCCCTGACTTCTCCTGATGACAGGATGGGTGTGCTCAGGACCCCCGCAGAGCAACGACAGGGCTGTACATTGTTCCTGCTGTAGAGGGGCACCCATGGCAATAGGGGCCTTCCTGGTAGGGGAGGCAGGGAGGGTAATCTCCATCCATTTCAATGAAAGTCTTCCAGAAGAAAGGCACCTGAGCAAATTCCTGCGGAGTGAACTTGTGACCTGCTCTAGAAAAGGCCAAGTTCAAGACTGTCCACCAGGCAGATACAGCCCAGAGTGTAGGCAGCAGGGGTGGCACATAGAGTGGGTACTTACCCAGGTGGGATGGGAGAGTTGCCATTGGACCGATGGGGAAATCCAGTCCTGGAGAGGCAGAGAGCTAATCGTGGGAGGAATTCCCACCTCCAGCGTCTCTCCGCTTCCTGCCTCCCACCCCATCAGCCTGGCTTGACTAAGCAGTCACCATCATACCTTGGAAATCTTCTTTCCAAGCTGCAAATTCCTGCTCTATTACATTGGAGGAGTTAGGGGACAGCGATACTTCTCAGCCTTGACCTCACCTCAGAAATCACTGTGGAACTGGGTGCTGGTGGCTCATGCCTGTAATCTTAGCTACTCAGGAGGCTGAGATCTACGGATCATGGTTTGAAGACTTCTAGGCAGGAAAGTCCATGAGACTCTTATCTGCAATGAATGATCTAAAAAGCCAGAAGTGGAGCTGTTTCAAGTGGTAGAGTGCTAGCCTTGATCACAGAAAGCTCAGGGACAGCGCCTAGGCCCTGAGTTCATGCCCTGGGACTAGCACAGCAAAAACAAAACAGAAGTTTGGTTCTGAGGTAAGGCTATTAAGATCATAGACACTCCACCTTCGTGAATGGCTTCACATTGGTTGGACTGAGTCTCACAGGAGCGAATCACCTTCTTGAGAGAGCAGATTGCCAGCAAGGTAGACCAATGCCTGTGTTTCACTCCTTCTGCACTTGACAATTTCCTTTCTATTTCTCTGCTAGGTTGTGATGCTGCTGGGGAGGTCAGGAGCTTAAAGGGTGCTGGCACATGTTGTCTAAATCTTTAGACTCCTGGAATCAGGAGCCAAGCAAATCTTTATATTGTAAATTGCACAGACTCTGGTATGATATTACAGTCACAGCAAGTAGATAATAAGTTGCTATGCTATAATGACTTATTACTTGCTGTACAATGGTTTTTATTACTTGACAGTGTCCTCCTTTTATTTATTAAAGTGAATTGTTACCGGGAGCCAGACTCAAAGACCAGTGGAACAGATTAGAAGATCCAGAAATGAAACCATGCACGTACAGTCATTTGACTTTGGATCAAGGAACCCAAAGTGCGTGATGGAGAGAAAACAGCTTCTTCAGGAAAACCTCACTTGAACATGTTGCAATTCAAGGAGATTGAGGATCTTATGTCAGGTCTGAACTTTGAGATTACTACAGGAAAGAACAGGGAAAACACTAGAACATAACTGCATTGGTGGTAACTTCCTAAATACAACTCCAGTAGCTCTGTAAATATGACACCGACCTAACTGACATTGAGCTAAAACTCTGCATAGCTAAGGAAATACTCATGAGGCTGAAAAGACAGGCTGCAAAATAGGATAAAAATCTTTGCCTGTTAGACATCTGACAAGAGATTAATAACAGAATCTACAGGGAGCTCAAGGAACTGAAGTCTCAAAGAATCAGCAACCCAATTAATAAATGGGCAAACGAATGGAACAGAGACATGTCAAGAGAAGTGCAAATGGCCAATAAATACATAAAGAAATGCTCCAATCCCTGGTCATAAAGGAAATGCAAATCAAAGCAGGATTAAGATGTCCTCTCACTCCAGTCAGGATGGCTAGAATCATGAATGCAAGCAGTAAGTAGCAAAGATTTTCCAGGAGAGGAGGAGGGAAGTTATAGACATGGTGGAAATAGAAACTAATGCACTCACTGTGGAAATCAGTATGGAGGTTCCTCAAAGAAACTGAAAATTGGATAACCATCCGACCCAGCAATATCACTCATGGATCTATATCTGAAGGGATGTAAATCAGGACATAGTAGAAGTGTCCACATGTCCATGTTCATTGTAGCAATGTTTGTTCATAATAGCCAAGCTACTAAAATAGCCCAGATGCCCTACAACAGATGAATGCATTAAAAAATGTGGAATATCTATATTACATATATAATAGCATGTATAATAATATATTCAATACATAATGCTGCTATTATCACATTATCAAATATTATGTATATTACATTTAGTAATGTGTATAATATCCATAATTCTAGAAATATTTACATATAATAACTATATGATAGATCATATATAATTATATAATTTATTATAATTGTATATAATTATATATTTAGATATTATTTGTACTTATAGAATTCATATATATGTTAATATATTAATATAGTGTACAGTTATAAATTATTATACTGCAAAGTATTATAATATTATATACTATATTGCTATATGGTACATAATTGTATATTGTTTATTAGTGGTAGTATTAAGCCACAAAGGAGAAGGGAATTATCTTGTTTGTAAGGAAATGGATGGATCTGCAAGTTATCCTATTAAGTGAAGTAAGCTGAATTCAGAAGGTCAAAGGTCATGTTTCCTCTCATATGTGAATACTAAACCAAAAATATAAATATAGACATAAACACATTTAGAATCATATCTATGTATGTGTGTGTATACATAGTTATATATACATACAAATGTGTATAGCTATGTATGTGTGTATCTATACCTAAACAATCTGATTAATGCGTGGTATGTGCCTGTATGAGATACCGTGGCAAACCTCTTTGAACATTTAACACGTACTTTAACACACATGACTATTAGAAAGTTGAAACACGTTCTGTCTGGGTCTAAGTGCTAGTAGGAGGTAGGCAGCTCACAGAGAGGACAGAAGAAGATGAAGATGGCCAAAGGACTTTATGTGCATGCTGAGAGCTCTCTGAGGGTGCTGAGACACCTTAGGAAGGGGGAGAGGAGCAGGTGTGTGAAGGAGTGGCCGAATCTGATCAAGAGCCATTGTACAAGGAAGCAGACAGTTAAAAGGAAACACCCTTGCATAGCGAATTGATGCTAATTGAAAAACAGCCACATGCCAAGAAACACCAACGACAGCCCATGTATCTCACATTTACCGTGTCTCTAAATTGCCTCGTGTACTGTTATGCTTGATTTAATCTCATGTTATTTAATTCATCAAGATCCTCGTAGCGGCAGGCGAACACAATATATGTGTGTGTGTATGTGCACGTGTGTGTTATATTATACATAGATTATATATACACACATGTATATGGTATATATAAGTATGTTTATCTATATAATATATAAAATATAAGAGAAATGTGTTTTTATATGTAATATGTGAATATATTTAAATATATGTATATATATACATGTATATACATATTCCCCATGGTCTAGCTGTACAATCTAGGTTTGTGTTAATCACTTCATGCTGCTCTGAGAACAAGGAATGGTTCAATAGAACACACATGGCTATAGATCTTTCCTCAGTTAAATCTTCAGATGAGACCTCATCCCTGGCTGACATCTCGATGGCAGCCTCAGAGAAGACCCAGTGAATCCATGCCCAGACCCCTGACCCACAGAAACTCTGAGATCTGACCTGTGAGCCAGTTCAAGCTGCCAAGTGTATAGTCTTGAGGAGATAGATACCAAGTCCTTCAGCTCACCAAAGAAAGAATTCATAGACAGACACACAGAGGGATCTTTCACCGAGCGATTCATTTAAGCATAGCGACTTCTTTCATAAAGAAGAAGTGATTATAAAGCAATAACACACACACACACACACACACACACACACACACACACACACACAAAGGGAATAAAAAGCCAGGTAGTTTGACCAAATTATCAATGCTCAGAGCCCCCAGTCTTAGGCACTTTTGTGGATAACGTTTAATGACTTATTAGTCTGAGGATACGGGCATCATTGTGCAGGTTGCTAAGAATTTGGGAAACGAGGTATAGTTTCCTTAATAAAGTCATTGCAGAGCCTCCAAGATGGTATTAGAGGTGTGGTGGGTGCATGAGACCTGAACTAGAATGAGGTGTTAGTCTCTGGGCTAGACTCGACTCCAAAACTGGAAAAGTCCCTCTTGGGCTCATTGTTGGTGGTGATTGACTGTTGAACCAGAAAGTGCACTGAGGGGCTGGTGGTATGGTTAGGGTGTTAGGGCACCAGCCAGTGAGCAAAAGTGTCAGATGCCAGAGTTTCATTCCTGGTTTTGAACAAAAAGAGGAAAGAAAGAATGAGAGAGAGAGAGTCAGAGAGAAAGAGGAGGGGGAGCAGAAGGAAAGAAAGAAGGAAAGAAGGAAGGAAGGAACGAAGTAAAGAAGGAAGGAAGGAAGGAAGGAAGGAAGGAAGGAAGGAAGGAAGGAAGGAAGGAAGGAACCCTTTCAGGGTTGGAGGCATGGCTTGGGTGGTAGCATCAGGCAATGAATGAAAGAGTCAGATACTGAGTTGGAGTACCAGTTACAGACAACAAAAACAAAAGCAAACCAGAAAATAGACTGGCCTGTAGTCAGTCATTACTCCAGAGCAATGACAGGTATTTGGCAAAATGAGCCAGCCAGGATATGGAACTGGTTCCTGACTCCTTTGTATAATTGGCATTCCCCTTCTACCTACCTACCCCACACCAGCGGTAATCTTGTTACCACATGGTCAATAAATCCACTGAGCCTGTCTCATCCAAGTACCCAGTCCTCAGCATCTAGTGCTGCTAGTACACAAACACATCTCAGGTGACCCAAAGATGTTTGGCAAGGCCTTGGATTCATCCCAGGAATGCCAAGACGGTTTCTGAAGCTCACATTTCCCCAGCCCTCTGTCCTTTCTTCCTCCTAGCCACAGGCTAATAGCTCTGCTTTCAGTGTCAGACCGTCAAGCAAGGTTTGTGAAAGGAAAGCTTTTGCTCCAGGAAGGGCATGTGGGAAGTACTCAGCTATTATAATGATTACTGTGATCTGGCTTAATGAAATCTCCTGGTCATTAAATAACAGTTTGCAGAGTGTGGATTGTAATGGTTATCGATAGGAATATTTCCTTTACCTGAGACGTGCCTACTCTGTGCTCTAGGCAGAGGAAGGATCCATAATCGTTACAAAGATGCCTAAGATGCCATAGCCTGCTGAGATGACCTTGAGATGACATTGCTCCTTGGTGACAGCCTGCACCTGGACTCACCTATGAACTCAGGTATAAGGCCTGTTCAGGTCTGTTGCTTAAAGCCACTGGGAGACAAGTTCTGCCCAGGCATTAACTCCTACTATGCATGTGTGGTGTCTGTCTGTCTGTCTATCTGTCTGTTTGGAAGCTTAAATTCAGGGCCCGAGAGCTCTGTTCCTGAACCTTTTTGTTCGTTTATTTGTGCAGGTCCTGGGGCTTGAACTCTGAGCTTTTGTGCTCATGGCTAGCACTCTACCACTTGAGCCACAACTCCATTTCTGACTTTTTAGTAGTTAATTGGAGAGAAGAGTCTCATGGAGCCAGGTACCAGTGGCTCACGCCTGTCATCCTCAATACTCAGGAGGCTGAGATCTGAGGATGGCAGTTCAAAGCCAGCCCAGATAGAAAAGTCTATGAGATTCATTTCTCTAATTAACCACCAGAAAAACAGAAGTGACGCTGTGGCTCAAAGTGGTAGAGTGCTAGCCTTGAGCAGAAAGAGCTCAGGGACAGTGGCCAGGCCTTGAGTTCAAGCTCCCATGACTGATCAAAAACCAAAAAATGAGTCTCATGGACTTTCCTGCCTGGGCTGGCTTTGAACTGGCATCCTCAGATCTCAGCTTACTGAGCACTACGATGACAGGCATGAGCCACCAGTGCCCAGCTGTGGCTCGACCACTCGAGCCACACTTCTATTTCTGGTTTTTGTTTGTGTGTGTTTGTTTTGGAGTGGGGGGGGGGGGGGAGTGTCGTTCATTGGAAATAAGAGTCTCACCGATTTTCCTGCCCAGACTGGCTTTGAACTATGTTCCTTAGATCTTAGCTACCTGAGTAGCCAGGTGCTTAGCTTATTAGTTATATTTTGTGGTCTGAACAGAAACAGATTTCCAATGAGAATTCAAATACACCTCACTCTCCCTCCTCACGTCTGGCCCCATTCCAGGTGGCAGAGCCCATCTCTGCAGGTCAGAGGTGGCTCAGCATGCCAGGCTACCAGATTTTCCAAGGCCATTCAGGGAGTAAGGTCCTGATAGACCATGACACACTGGTTCAAGGCGACCGCAGAGGCCCCGGCTCGGTTTCAGAGCAGCTTATCACAAACACCACTGGCTGCCACTCTGATAAAATTCAAGTAAATCGGGGCTGGGGATATGGCCTAGTGGCAAGAGAGCTTGCCTCGTATACATGAGGCCCAGGGTTCGATTCCCCAGCACCACATATACAGAAAACGGCCAAAAGTGGCGCTGTGGCTCAAGTGGCACAGTGCTAGCCTTGAGCAAAAGGAAGCCAGGGACAGTGCTCAGGCCCTGAGTTCAAGGCCCAGGACTGGCCAAAGAAAAAACAAACAAAAAAATTCAAGTAAATCCAATGAAACTGGGTATTGCCTGGAGGCCTGCAGACACCTGCTGGGAGTCCCTGAGGACAGGCTGGGCCTCTTTGCTCACCCTCACTCTGCCCCGTTTGAGCCTCAGTTTCCTCGTCTGCCCTTAATTGATTCTCAGGCTACTTCATTGCTTGCACCAGAGCTACAGGTTCTGGGTTCAAGTCCTCCTGATAGCTGGGTCTGTGGACAGGGCTTATCCCAGGGGTGGGAGGGCAGATGTGATCACTGTTTCAGGGTCTCGGGGAGGTACCCCAAGTGGGACTCAAACCCATGTCCCTCCACAGTCCACCTCGCAGAGACTGTCTCAAGCAAAGATGGATTTACTGGGGAAGGAAAAAGCGAACTGATGGGCCAGGGATGCAGCACAGGCTCTGGAGCTGAAACTGCGACCCCTAACAGTCCTCAACTGGGGTTTATAAAGGTGAAAGCATGGCACAGATGTAGGAGTTGACATAGGGGTACAGCAAGCAAGCCATTTACAGAAGCAGAATTTTGCAGTCGGGTTGACCTAATATTTAACTTCATTTGAACAATGGCTACCATATTTTTCCTAACCAAGATGGAGTCAGCTCTACTCCCCCCAACATTTGCTACCATGTTTCCCTAATCAAGATGGAGTCAGCTCTACTCCCTCCAAAATCCACCCCCCTCAATTTCTTTCAGCCTAGTCAAATCCTTGACACATTTCATTAACAGAGAGCTAGAGCAAGAGCAAGACAGAGCAGGAAGGAAGGAAGCTAAAGATGGAAAAGAAGGGAAGGAAGAAAGAAAGTGTAAGGCCGAGACAAACTATCAATACAATCTAAATAATTTAGGTAGCCTGAAGTCAGTGGGGCTAGGATACTTTGAGTCACTATTCAAAATGTACCAATGGCCCTGCCTAAATAATTGAGCTTGAATAAAACTGTTTTACTTCCCCACACCCAGGCAGTTCAAATCAGTCCCTCTCAGCCACAGCCAACTATTAATAATGTTACTCCCTAGCAGCTATTCTAAGAAAATGCCAAGGACTTAGACTCTAGGACACAGATCTCAACCCCACTTTTTGTGGTAAACTCCCCAGTTTCAGCCAATCAGCAGGTGGCGGAGGAGGCCTCAAGGTCTAGCTGCTGCTTCAGGCAGCAACATAGGGCTAGACAGCCCTGCAAGATGGCACGTATGTCATGAGGGCCTGGACCATCCAGCTTAAGTGACAGCCCCCATGAGCCAGCCAACCAGCTTTTCCAGACCTGTTCCCACCAGTTGCACCAACCAGCTTTTAAAATTGTTTTATTATTTTCTTGTGGCATAATGTAATTTGCTGTATGACACTATGGTGCATGAAATGCCCCTGACAACCCTATAAAAACCCTGCTAGGAATGGGCGGGGCTTTCAATCCAGATCCGCTGCATGGGTGAAGGCTGTGAGTCCAGGCTCGAGCTTGCAATAAAGACTCTCGTGTACTTGCAATGGAATCGGCTCCTTGGTGGTCTTTGGGGACCCCTGAAATCAGGGCTTACCAAAAGGAAACCCAAGCAACAAGACCAATCTTAATTCAAATCTTGTAGCCAGGTACTGGTGACTCACGCCTTTAAACCTAGCTACTCTGGAGGCTGAGAACTGAGGATAGAGGTTTAAAGCTGTCTGGGGCAGGGAAAGCTGTCAGACTCTTATCTCCAATTAACCAGCAAAAAGCTAGAGTGGAGGTGTGACTCAAGTGGTTATAGCACCATCCTTGAGCAAAAAAAAACAAAAACAGTAAGGGCGAGTGTAAGGCTTCCAACTTAAACGGAAGGCAATAGTAAAGCTGTAAGTCCTCCATACCAATTTTTGAGGGGCTGTTGGAGAAGCTCCCAGCCACACAGCCCCAAATGTACCTGTTCAACTAGGCCTGGTCAGAAATCACCCAACCAAAGCCAAAGCCTGCGTCCACTCTCTGCCTCTTAAAACTGTCTATCTTTCAACTAGGGGAGTTGGCTGCCAGTTCCAACATTTGTCTCCCACCTTTCCTCCTCCTACCTCATCTGGTCATCCAGTTGCCCCTCTCTGTCTGTCCCTGCCTCCCCAAGTATTCCCCTGCCTCTCATTCAAGATGATGCCTCTCTCTTCCCATCCTCTCTCTGCCTCCATGAGTAGCTGCAGCCATAGATCTAGGATCCCAGGTGGGCTATCGATCTCTCCCTTCATAGTTCTTCTCTCCCTCTTGCTTTAAGAATGCTTTTACGGTGGCTTCCAGCACAAACACATGTTGGGGCTTGTTTGGGGGCTGGGGGGGGCAGGAACTCTCAGACAAGTGTTGTGCTGGCATTCCTTCAATTCTTCTTTCCTCTGCAATACAAGAGGAGTCTGGGAAGAAATGCATCCATTCATTAACTCATTAGGCAATCAGGTTATATGCCAGTCACTGAAGTAGGTGCTGTGAAGAGAACAATAAGTAACACAGTTCTCGTGGAATGTGTAATCTAACAGGCAGAAGTAGATATTCATCTACTAGCTTCTCCACTCTCCATAATAACGAATCATTCAAGTCACAAATGGTGACCAGTGCTCCGAGCAACAGAGCCCAGGGCTCTAATAACAACATTTGTTAGATACTTGGCACTGTGCTAAGCATTTCACATCATTTTTTCTTTCTTTCTTGGGGGTGGGGTGGAAAATATCAGTACTGGGGCTTGAACTCAGAGCCTTACCTTCTCATTTATCATTTTTGTTCATGGCTAGTACTCTACCACATAAGCCACAGTTTTACTTCCAGGATTTTGCTGGTTAATTGGAGATTAAGTCTCAGGGATTTTTCTGCCTGGGCTTGTTTTGAACCTAGCTCCTAAGACCTCAACTTCCTGAGGATCAAGATGACCAGAGTGAGCATCTTTGGCCAGCTCCCTTTCTTTTCTTTCTTCCTTCTTTTCCTTAACCAAGATTTCCACGATCCTATCTTACAGATGGTGACACTGAAGAACAGAGTGGGTAAGCAACTTGCTCACAAGCACACAGCTCATAGTGGTAGCAAAAGCACTAGTATCCAATGTCCTGAATCACAAATGAATGTGTGTCTAAAGGCCCTGTGACTCAAACTCCTAAGCAACATGGGATTTGATAGAAAAGTAAAGTGCATGCAAGGTGACAGGAGGTAGGAAAACGTGTCTCCTGCTTACACGAACTGGTGATCTAGGAAAGGAAGAATAGTCATGTTATGTTACCTGATACTGGTGGCTTGTGCCTGTATGCTAACTAATCAGCAAGCTTAGTTCTAAGGATCACAGTTCAAAGCCAGCCCCAGCAGGAAATTCTTTCTGACTCTTTATCTTCACTAAACTACGAAAAAAAAAAAAAAAAAGTTCCTAAGTAGAACTGTGAGTCAAGTTGTATAGTGCTACCTATGAGGAAAAAAGCTCATGAACAGCACGCAGGCCCTGAGTTTAAACCCCAGAACTGGCACAAAACAAAACAACAATTCAAAAAGGCCACGTTGTGTTCCCTATGGCTCTTCCACTGTTAACACTGTGCCTGACGTGGAATGAATGGACAATTGTTAAAGAATGGCCAAGTCAAATGACGTGGAAATGATGGCAAATAAATGAAGCCAGGTGCTGGTAGCTCACGCCTGTCATCCTAGCTACTCAGGAGGTTGAGGTCTGAGGAATGCAGTTTGAAGCCAGCCAGGGAAGGAAAATCTGTTAAGGCTCATCTCTAGTTCACCATCCAAAACCCAGAAGTAGGGCTGTGGCTCAAAATGGCTTGCACTGAGCCAACGAGCTCAGGGACAATGCCCACCCTGAGTTCAAGCCTCATGATGGATTAAGAAAACAAACAAACAAACAAAGAGGAACAGATGGAACCCATGTTTTTCCAAACTAGGAATTTATGGCCCAAATAACTTTCTTTTCTCACCCTCCCCTGCCCCCCACCAGCCAACAGCATGGAGATACCCTGCCCCCCCCCCCCACTTTTCTGGAAAACTTTTCTTTCTTTCCATCCGCATACTCAAGCTATTTCTCTGCTGTAACCCAAGAGTCTCTTAAGATTTCTGGTTAGTTTTATTTGTTTATTTTTCTTCTCCCATTTTTGGAAGCTTCAATTAGGATCTGAATCTGATCTAGAAACATTACCTCTTGTTAAATGCCTTTTGTAAACAGTCCCCAGAGGACTCCTCTCTTAGAAGTCTGGTTATGAGCCTTGGTGCTGAGTAAATTGTCGACCACTTTCTTGATAATTACATTGGAACAGACACATTGCTCCTGGAGCTTGTTTCCTAATGGAGGAAACACAGCCTGCTCTTATTTATGCTCTTGTAGAGAATGTGCTCAGCCTTCCTGCCTTTTGTTTTTGGGTTTTTTTCCCCACTTTGTCTGCACAGCTGACTGTGGGATTTTTTTTTTTTAATCTCTGAAGCAGAAAGATGGAAGACATGTTTGGGAGAACATTTCCACAGGAAATTTGGCCAGGAGGAGACCTTGGGCTCAGGGGATGGTTCCTGGAGGCTTCAAGTACATTGCATAGTTTTCCCAGTTCCAGAAACTCCATGATGAATCCAAGGACCAATTAGCAACCTCAGGACAAATCAAGTGGAGAAGCTGAGTGCCAGTGGCTCTTGCCTGTCATGCTAGCTATTTGGGAGGCTGAGATCTGATGTTCACAGTTCAAATGCAGCCCAGGTGGGAAAGTCAGTGAGACTCTTATCCTCAATTAAATACCCAAGTAGCCAGAATTGGGGTTGTGGCTCAAGTGGTAGAGTGCTAGCCTTGAGCACAAAAGGAATAGCACAATAAAAGAAAGTTTAAAATTTGAAGGAGCTTCTCTCTGGAATTTGGCAATGCCTGGCTCCTGGTGTGCCCTCTTTTCAGTCCCAGCTTGGCCCCACATCTTATATTTTTTTGCGGGGGGGGGGCAGTCCTGGGGCTTGGACTTAGGGCCTGAGCACTGTCCCTGGCTTCTTTTTGCTCAAGGCTAGCACTCTGCCACTTGAGCCACAACGCCACTTCTGGCTGTTTTCTATATATGTGGTGCTGAGAAATCAAACCCAGGGCTTCATGTATGTGAGGCAAGCACTCTACCACTAGGCCATATTCCCCGCCCATCTTGACGCTTTTGAGTTGAAAGCCCTTGAAATTCTGCCCACAAACCCTGCAAGTCTCCTTGGTCCCTTTCAGGTTAGGCAGAATTATTTAGGGAGCTTTGTCTTGCCTCTCTTTTTTTTTTTTTTTTGGTCAGTCCTGGGCCTTGGACTCAGGGCCTGAGCACTGTCCCTGGCTTCTTCCCGCTCAAGGCTAGCACTCTGCCACTTGAGCCACAGCGCTGCTTCTGGCCGTTTTCTGTATATGTGGTGCTGGGGAATCGAACCTAGGGCCTCGTATATCCGAGGCACTCTTGCCACTAGGCTATATCCCCAGCCCAAGTGTCTTGCCTCTCTTGTTCGAACCATGAGTTTTATCCAGCCATCTCTTGCCTTGTACTAGCAACTGATCATGGACTGGGACCAGAGAGGACGGGGAGGCAGTTCATCCCAGGGCAAATGACGCAAAGGAAAAGGAAATGAGAGATTGACCTTTCACTCCAGCCTGCAGAGCAGAGAGAAGGGAAGAAGGTCACCTTGGTGATTAGATCCTAACTGGCTCCCTATCTCGCCTGAAATTTGCCCATGAAATCTCATCATCTTTGGAGTTTAAAAACAGTCCTGTGTGATCACATGTGGATGATAAGCAGAAGTGTTTATTAAGGTGAGAAATAAGACTAGTGACTTCTAGCTCACCTGTTGTTTGGCAAGTTTTTGGGGGGTGGCCTCAGTCCAGAAACTTGAGGTGGGCACCAGCCATCTTTGTTTAGCAAGGCCTCCTGATGAGTCTGAGCATTCAGATTTAGACTCTAATGAAGACATGGGAGCGTCATAACTACTTCAGAGAAGAAAGTGTGAAAGTCATGCTCCACAATGCATACTTATTCAGTCTCTTGGTAGGGTCTCATGCTTTTGCCTATCCCAAACATGGGTGCTAGGCACTGGAGATTCAACACTTGCTTGTCTCCTTTATCTGCTCACAGCCGAGCCGAGTGGACAAGTACATGGACTCCTGCAACAGCATGTAACAACTGCTGACATCCTCAATAGAAGGCCCCAGGACAACATGGGGCGGACAAATCCCTGAGATTGCTCAGTATAATATTCCTGCTGGCAAAAACTCTCCTGGACCAAATTTTTCTAGTCAGGATCCTCCGGGCCCTCTTCTCTATGAGACCTCCTGCTTGGCCTTCAACTCATCATCCATCTGCCCAGCAACTCTGAGTCCTGATCATCTTTGTTATCTGGTCAAATTCGGAATACCTTAATGTGGATTAAGATATATGAATGTGAATTCATATTTTCTCTTTCTCTCTCTCACTGTGTGTGTGTGTGTGTGTGTGTGTGTGTGTGTGTGTGTGTGTGTGTATCCTGGAGCTGTTACTGAGCGTTTTTGCTCAAGGATTAGTGCTCGACCACTTGAGCCACAGCTCCACTTCCTGCTTTTTGGTGGTTCATTGGAGATAAGAGTCTTATAGACATTCCTGCCTGGGCTGGCGTTGAACCCTGATCTTCAGATCTCAGCCTCCCAAGTAGCTAAGATTATAGGTATGAGGCACAAGCACCCACCAGGTACCTAAATTCTTAAGGAGTCTCCAAACCCTGATGTCTTTTTTTTTTTTTTTTGCCAGTCCTGGGGCTTGGACTCAGGGCCTGAGCACTGTCCCTGGCTTCTTTTTGCTCAAGGCTAGTACTCTGCCAGTTGAGCCACAGCTCCTCTTCTGGCCATTTTCCAGATATGTGGTGCCGAGGGATCGAACCCAGGGCTTTATGTATAGGAGGCAAGCATTCATGCCACTAGGCCATATTCCCAGCCCCCCTGATGTCTTCTTTTAGTGATTGTTTCTCCATTGACCTCTTCCTCCTCCCCTTGGCTGTGATCTCAGGTTCCTGAATAGCTAGGATGACACGTGTAAGCCACTGGCACCCAGCTAAGAGTACTTTTAAATAATCTGAAAAAAAAATCTCTATTGTGAGGGTAAATCTTTTCATTTTTAAATGCTAACAACTCATTTAACAGCGCTTACGTTTCTGTGGCTGACCAAGTAAATTTGGGGTGGGTTATGTTGGTACAAGCAAGCTGATAATTACTGGGAAAGACTGTGAGACACATCATATGAAGAGTCCAGACGGGAGCATCTGTCTTAGCTTAGCATGTATTAGTAATGTGGTTTATGAGGCATACCAAGTTTCTATAGTACTATTAGCAGGTTCTGGAGATTATACTTTGGGCCTGGATGCTGTCCCTCAGCTCAAGATGAACACTCTACCATTTGAGCTATAGCTCTACTTCCAGCATTTTGCTGGTGTCTCATGCTTTCCTGCTTGGGCTGGCTTTGAACCTTGATTTTTTTATTTCAGCCTTCTGAGTATCTAAAATTACATGCATGAACCACTAGCACCCATCTTGTGTTTTTTTTAACTTAAAAAATATAATTTGTGGCTTAAAACTAAAAACAATAATATTATATGGAGTTTAGTGCTTCTGTCAAAGTAAAATATACAATGAGAAATTTCTTGTATTTAATGAGTTGATACAATATTCATTCTAGTTCTACTGTGGTAGATAAATCAACCACAAATCAACCATTAAATATGAAACAAGGAGAAATAATGGCAAGAAGCCCCACAGAGCAGATAAAGAATATTAAAAATAATGCAAATGAATGCAGAAAGGAAAGGAATATTTAAAGAAAAGAACAACCAATGAACAAATAGAAAGAGAACAGTAAGATGGTACACTCAAACCTAAGCATATCAATAATTCCATAACTTTACATTGCAAAAATCCATGACAAAATCCACGTTCAGACATGCAATCATCAGGAAATGCTCTGTAAATATAAAATACCTGATAAGACCAAAAGCAAACAGATGTGAAAGCACACACTATACCGATGACAAGCTTCAAAAGTCTAGAACTGGTGAGGATTTCCTGGATACAACACAGAATGCACTGGCCATAAAATAGACATTAATAAATGTATCTTTTTTTAAAACAGATTTGTGTTCATCAAAAACATCACAGAGAGAATGCAAAGGCTACTTCAGAAGGCTGAGGTTGGAGGCACTTGGTTTGGAACCAGCCTAGGCAATCAGAATCTTAGGATTTGTAGTTCCAATGAAGCAGCAAAAAGCCAGAAGTGGCGGCTTAGTCCAAGGGGTGGAGGACCAGCTGTGAATGAAATTCCCAGCTAGACAGACAGACAGAGACATAGAAAGAGAGAGAGCAGAAAGAGGAGGGAGAGGAGGGAAAGGAAGAGAGAAGGTGAGAAAGAGAGAGGGAGAGGTGGGAGAAGAAAAAGAGAAGGAGGAGGGGAGGGGAAAGGAAAAGGGGGGAGGAGAGGAGGGCAGGAGGGGAAGAGAGGAGAGGAAGGGGGATGGGAGAGGAAAAAGGGATGGCAGAGTAGAGGAGGGGTAAGGAGAGGGGAGGAAGGCAGAGAGAGGGAGGGAAGGAAGGGAAGGAGGGAGGGAGGATGGGAAGGAGGGAAAGGAGGGAGGAGAGAAGGGAAGGAGGGAAAGAAAGAGGGCAGAGAGAAGAGAGGGACAGAAGGAGGGAAGGAGGGAGGGAGGGTCCATTTGTGCCCCTCCCCCTCCCTTGCCTCCCATTCCACCCTCCTTCCACCCCAGCAGGAGGAATTAGGCAGCAGGACCCACTCCAATATTTGGTGGCTAAGCATTCAGCACCCTGGAGAGCACCCTGGAGAGGCCCCACAGCTCAGGCCCAGAGCAAGGATCCTCCATTGTGGAGAGGCTGGCCTTGCACTTCCCTGTCACAGACAGAGAGGGTGCCATGGAGTTGTGAGCTCCCCTCCCTCCTCACAGCGGTGTCCTGCACCTGCAGATGGCTGTCAGTCCACCCTGACAACCCCCTGACAAGTATCAGGGGACGCAAGGCATCATGGGGGAAGCAGGCCCTCCCTGCACAACCTAGGGACAGGCTCAGCAGGGATGCTGGCAAAGATCTCAGAAGACAGGAGATGCTATCTTCACATAGGATGCAGGAGAGCTGAGCAGGTGGGAACTGGGGGGGTGGGGTAGGGGATAGGGAGGCCTTGGAACTCAGAGCCTCTACCAGGAGCCACTGATTGATACCCGGCTGACAGCCCTATACCTTGCTTCAAAAAAGAATTCCTTTCCAAGGTCTATAACATGACTGCTTTTACATTAAGAGTTGATTTTCCAGCAGGGCATGGTAGCACCCAACACAACATCACCTAGACACTGTCACTGCCCGGCTTGTTGGGTGCCACCAATAAACAGTGCAATCACTATCCACATCAAGCACTGGTGGCTCACGCCTGTCATCCTAGCTACTCAAGAGGCTGCGATCTGATTTGAATCCAGCCCAGGTGGGAAAGTCCAGTGATACTCTTATTTCCAATGAACCACCAAAAACAAAAAAAAAAAGCTGGAAGTGGAGCTGTGGCTCAAATGGTAGAGTGAGCATTAGCCTTGAGCAAAAGAAGCTCAGGGACAGCACCCACGCCCCGAGTTTAAGCCCCCAAATCAGCACCCCACACGCACACACACATGCCCCTTGTAGAAACCTCTCTGGGCAGATCTTTCTGCCCATGTCTTGTTTGATCATTTGTTTTTGTGCCAGTAGTAGGACTTAAACTCAGGACCTATCTTTTAGCTCTTTTGTTTTTTTTTACTCAAGGCTTTGCTGTCCTGGCTGGTTTCAAACCAAGACCCTCCTATGTCAGCCTTCTGAGTAGCTGGGATTCCAGGTGTGAGCCACCAGTGATGGGTTCTGTCCACACTGAGCAAATGTTAGGATCTTAAAAAAAACAAACAAATAAACCAACAACTTTGACTCTGGTCATTTGAATCAGAGGCTTTGTTTCTGCAAAGACACCTGGCTGGCTCTGCCTTTGGGCACAAAGAAGGGGGAGGGGCTTCCAGCCTCACTAACCCATCTTGTCCATCTCCTTGCTGGAGCAGGCAGGTGGGGGGAAGCAGGAAGGGCTCCTCTCTGTGGTCAGCCTTCCCTACCTCCAGCCCAGGCTGTTCCTCCCTCCCCAGCTCCCCCACCTGCCCTGTCTCCCCAGTGTCTGCCTGCTCAGCCCCCTTCCTCTCCTCCTCAAGCAGCTCAAGGCCATGACCCCTCCTCCCCAAGCAATCAAGGTAAACCACACAAGAAAGAACCAACACTTCACTAAGCACCTACTATGCCCCAGTGATGATGGGTGTTTACTTCATTTAGTTTTAACAATCACCCAGGAAGTAGGACTTGTAAAGTGGGCAAACCAGGGATCCAAAAAGTAAAGCCCATGTATCTCACATTTACCGTGTCTCTTAATTGCCTCATGTACTGCCTCATGTACTGTTGCCTCATGTCCAGAAAATGGACTGGCCTGTAGTCAGTCATTACTCCAGAGCAATGACAGGTATTTGGCAAAATGAGCCAGCCAGGATATGGAACTGGTTCCTGACTCCTTTGTATAATTGGCATTCCCCTTCTACCTACCTACCCCACACCAGCGGTAATCTTGTTACCACATGGTCGATAAATCCACTGAGCCTGTCTCATCCAAGTACCCAGTCCTCAGCATCTAGTGCTGCTAGTACACAAACACATCTCAGGTGACCCAAAGATGTTTGGCAAGGCCTTGGATTCATCCCAGGAATGCCAAGACGGTTTCTGAAGCTCACATTTCCCCAGCCCTCTGTCCTTTCTTCCTCCTAGCCACAGGCTAATAGCTCTGCTTTCAGTGTCAGACCATCAGGCAAGGTTTGTGGCAGGAAAGCTTTTGCTCCAGGAAGGGCACGTGGGAAGTACTCAGCTATTATAATGATTACTGTAATCTGGTTTAATGAAATCTCCTGGTCATTAAATAGCAGTTTGCAGAGTATGGATTGTAATGGTTTTCAATAGGAATATTTCCTTTACCTGAGACGTGCCTGAGGCAGAGGAAGGATCCATAATTGTTACAAAGATGCCTAAGATGCCATAGCCTGCTTAGATGACCTTGAGATGACATTGCTCCTTGGTGACAGCCTGCACCTGGACTCACCTATGAACTCAGCTACAAGACCTGTTCAGGTCTGTTGCTTAAAGCCACTGGGAGACAAGTTCTGCCCAGGCATTAACTCCTACTATGCATGTGTGGTGTCTGTCTGTCTGTCTGTCTGTTTGGAGGCTTAAATTCAGGGCCCGAGAGCTCTGTTCCTTAGCCTTTTTGTTCGTTTATTTGTGCAGGTCCTGGGGCTTGAACTCTGAGCTTTTGTGCTCATGGCTAGCACTCTACCACTTGAGACACAACTCCATTTCTGACTTTTTAGTAGTTAATTGGAGAGAAGAGTCTCATGGAGCCAGGTACCAGTGGCTCACGCCTGTCATCCTCAATACTCAGGAGGCTGAGATCTGAGGATGGCAGTTCAAAGCCAGCCCAGATAGAAAAGTCTATGAGATTCATTTCTCTAATTAACCACCAGAAAAACAGAAGTGACGCTGTGGCTCAAAGTGGTAGAGTGCTAGCCTTGAGCGAAAGAGCTCAGGGACAGTCAGTGGCCAGGCCTTGAGTTCAAGCTCCCATGACTGATCAAAAACCAAAAAATGAGTCTCATGGACTTTCCTGCCTGGGCTGGCTTTGAACTGGCATCCTCAGATCTCAGCTTACTGAGCACTAGGATGACAGGCGTGAGCCACCAGTGCCCAGCTGTGGCTTGACCACTCGAGCCACACTTCTATTTCTGGTTTTGCACAGGGATTCTCTGATGTCCTGAGTAGCTAGGATTGCAGGCAGGAGCCATTGAGCACAAAGGTTTAGAGGAAGAGGTTCGTAGAGAAGAGCAGAGGAAATCTGCAAAGGCTCTGCCTGATTTGTTAAATTCCCTTCCCTCCCCCTTTACTTTCTTTCTGAAAAGAGCAAGATCAGCATACTTAGGAGGAAAGCAAAAGCTGTAAGTTGATCACATCATATGGGCCCCACAGGCTGTACAGGTTCTCATGGATTGTTAATGTGAAGGAAAGCCACAGGTGAGTCCTCAAAGTTCACTTGGGTTTCTTAGGAAAGGATGCCTCTGGCTGCTCTGTTACAGCGGTGTGCTCAGTATAAAAGATGTGTAATGTTTATTCATGACATTCACAGTAGTGGCAAGGTAGAGACAACCCCAACATCCATTGTTCCATAAGCAAAATGCGGTACAGCCCTCCAACGGAATATTACTCATTCTTTAAATGGAATGACATTTGGACCTATACTACATGAATGAATCTTTAAAACAGTGTAAGTGAAATAAACCAGATATAAGAAAACGTATGTTTTCACATACAAGAGGTATCAAACAATACTCATATTTATAATACAAGCTATTTAGAGGCCCGAGAACTGAGGGTGGGAGCTTGAAGCCAGCCTAGGCAGAAACATCTGTGAGACTCTTGTCTCCAGTTAAGTACCAAAAAGCTGGAAGTAGAGCTGGGTTTCCACAGTAGAACATCAGCCTTGAGCAAAAATAGTTCAACTTCAAATGAAGAATGAATGAGGTGGCCAGCGCAGATGAGAAAGAGAAGGCTCTCAGGGTACAAAGATCTGCATGGTCAGCTGAGAAGGAAGGACAGGGAAGACAGGAGAGTTTATATATATATATTTATTTTTGCGAGTCCTGGGGCTTGGACTCAGGGCCTGAGCACTGTCCCTGGCTTCTCTATGCTCAAGGCTAGCACTCTACTACTTGAGCCACAGCGCCACTTCTGGCCATTTTCTATATATGTCGTGCTGGGGAATCAAACCCAGGGCTTCATATATTTGAGGCAAGTGCTCTTGCCACTAAGCCATATTCCCAGCCCTGATAGTTTTGATTATTATTATTATTATTGCCAGTTCTGGGCCTTCAATTCTGGGCCAGTGGGTGCTGTTCCTGAGACTCTTTATGCTTAAGGCTTGTGCTCGACCACTTGAGCCACAGCACCACTCCTGTCCTTTTCTGAGTTTATTGGTGATCAGAGTCTCACAAAAACAAACAAACAAAAAAACAACCAACTGCTGGCTGCTGCTCAGCCTGGAGCTTGAAGAAAGGGGAGGCAGGAGTCCTCAGGGTGCAGAGCTAGGGCTATGGGTGGTAAGTCAACAGGATCAGTGGTCGTTCTGGAGAAGCAGAGAATCAAAGAGGGCACCTCTGGAGTATGGCAGAGAGACAGAGGAGGGCATCAGGGAGGAAGCAGTTAAGGGATGAGCCCTGGGACAGGGGGCTCAGTTTCTCTGTGGTCCAGGTAGTCTCTCTTCAGACCCCTCCCCACAATGGCACGCACACCACCCCATGTGGGGGCCACTGTGTCTTGTTTAGTGTCTCAGCCCTCAATCGTTTCAACTCCCAGGGCTTGGGGCTGCCTAGCACATGTGAGCATCCCGTGATGGTTTGCCCAGCAAGGGCTAGATGGAAAAAGACACTGACCCCGGGGAAAGGCTAACAGCGCGCGCGCCGAGTGTCCTCGACATGCGTGGGAGCGGCCCTGCGTGAGGAATCCCTCCCCCCCCCCCCCACAGGCTCGGGCAGGCAGGTGTCACGAGGGGGGGGGTGGCGGCGGGTACTGACTGCACTATGCGGTTTACACACGGGCATGCGCACACCCAACAACATCTGGGGTCTTCCACAGGAAGAAACCCAGGGCCCGTGCGTGGAATAGTGCGCAAGGATCACAGCATGGACCCCTCCCCCGAACCCTCCACTCTATCTCACGGCCGAAGACCCTAAGATTCCCGGAGTCAAAGCCGGTCTTGGGGGTCCTCAGGCTCCGGCCAAGGTGAGGGGGGTCCCCGGACTCCGGGGGCTGGGCATCCGCGGGGCCCCAGCACTGTCGGCAAAGCCCGAGAAGCTGGACTTCTCCCTTCCTCCCCTCCACCCTCCCTCCCGTCCACGACTAGACCTTGCAGCAACAGAGGAGCGGATCCTGGGGCGCACTCGATCCCCCTCGAAACGCGCCCTGCGCAACAGCGCCCAGCGCGCACCAGTTAGCGCCCAACAACCCAACTCTGACACTCCGCGGGCGGGGGAGCCGGGCGCGGAGCAGGACGTACCATCGCGCCCGGGAGGGGGGCGATCTGATATCAGAACCCCCATCCCCCAAGTCTCACCTGGATATACTGGGCCACGCCAGGAGAAGGCAGAGGTGGACGGCTACTGAAATTCTCTAGCACGCCTACGAGAGGGTCTCGCGGGGCTTGTGGCTCCCCAGTGCCCGGCTTCGGCGGCGTCGACTCCACCCCAGCGGCGGTCACATAGTGCTGGCGTCCGGCTCCCGGGCTGGCGAGCGGTGGAAGGGCCGCGGAGTTGGAGCAGGGCGGCGCAGCGGCCGCTTGTGCTCGCTGAGTTGTTGCTGCTGCTGCCGCCGCCGCTGCTGCCGGGCGGACGCGCGCTGACTGGCTCGGAGTGTGGAGCGAGGCGGCCGGCGCGGCGGGGGCGGCGCGGCGGGGGCGGCGCGGCGCGGCGGGGGCGGCGCGGCGGGGGCGGCGCGGCGGGGGCGGCGCGGCGGGGGCGGCGCGGCGGGGGCGGCGCGGCGGGGGCGGCGCGGCGGGGGCGGCGCGGCGGGGGCGGACTGGCCCTGAAGAGGCGGAAGGAGAAGCGGCTTCTGCAGGCGGTGGCTCTGGTCCTGGCGGCGCTGGTCTTCCTGCCCAACGTGGGGCTGTGGGCTCTGTACCGCGAGCGGCAGCCCGACGGCACCCGGGGAGTTCGGGAGGCGCGCTGGTCCCCGCGGCCGGACAGGTGAGTGCCTGAGGGAGTGGGGTGCGGCCGGGACACCCTCAGCTCCCTCCCCCGGGTCTGATATTACTTCAGACCTGCGACTCCTTCCTCCTCCTCCCCTTGTCGGTGCCCTTGGAGGCAGCGCCTGAAGAGTCGGTGCTTCTTCCCATTCCACCCCCACCCCATGACCCAAGATGGGGTAAGTCGAGGCTCCGAGGAGGACAGGAAGCTGCCCACTCGTAAGGGTTAGAATGAGAACCCAGGGCTCCTTGGTGGCCAGTCTGGGACTTTTATGTCTAATTTCCACCCTTGACCGTCAATCCTCCTGTGTGTGGCCCTCTCCTGTCCCTGTCCCCTGACCTGCCCTGGCGTCCTCCTTCTGGGGGAGTTCCCGGTCCTCATGCCTGTGTTCCTGGGTGTGATGCCTTCCTTCTGTAAGGTAGGACCAGGTGCC
Organism: Perognathus longimembris pacificus; assembly: GCF_023159225.1. NCBI lineage: Eukaryota > Metazoa > Chordata > Mammalia > Rodentia > Heteromyidae > Perognathus > Perognathus longimembris. The sequence continues at coordinate 126,413 of NW_025961112.1, forward strand.
CTCATCCTCTCTGCTCCCCTCCCTCACCCCCACCTGCTGATCCTGGTGTTTCTACTCAGGCCCATCCCTTTCGCGTTTTTACCATTTGCACAAGGGGACCGACCCCTGGACACCCCCTCCTTCCCCCCCCCCCCAGTCGCCTTTCCCCATCCTGTTTCTTTCTCAGGTCCTGTGGGTTCCTTAGGGAGTGAGTGCAAAGATCCTCTTGGAGCTTCAGGTCCCTTGGATGGGGTGAATTTCTGGTTCTTGAGGAATTTGTCACCCTTGACTCTCCAGGAGTAGTACAGAGGTGCCCCCCCCAGAGGGATCCCCCAAAATGTCCCAGAGCGCTGTTGCCTGAGGGTAAATGCCACATGCCTTCCTTCTCCCCTCTGAATTGCTGGGGACCTGGTATTTTGTGCAGCTCAAACTGTGTTCATAATTGTTTCTGCCTCTTTGAAACTCACTCATGTCCGTGCACATGGGTACATGCATTTGGATTAAATTAGCATTTTTTTTCCTTCTGTGTGTGCTTGTGTGTGTATGCTCAGATCCGGGGTCTTGAACTCAGGGCCTGGGCGCTGTCCTTTTCACTCCTGGCTGGTGCTCTACCCACTGATCCACAGCTCCACTTCTGGCTTTTTGGTGGGTCATTGTACTTACAGACTTTCCTGCTTAGGGTAGCTTAGAACCCAGGATTGATTATAGATGTGACCCCCCCTCCCCGCCCCCGGGCCTGGCCCAGGCTAGCATTTTCCTGTTCAATCACATCTTTCCAACTCTCTCATCTCTTGGCAAGTCTATGCATGCTTGAATTGCTTCCTATAGTGGGACATTTCATATTTGCTTACGGGATTTTAGTGGTCTGGTGGGAAGTGGGTAATTTGTGTATCAGGGTCAGACTTGACTGACTGTTGGCTGGCCTCAAGGGAAGAGGTTGACTTTTGGGGGGTGACATTTTTCCTTTCTCCTCTATGTCATGCCGCTGTCTGGGCATTTTGGTATCTTAAGCACAGAGGGCTCTTTGGAGCTTAGCAATTACTCTAGTTAATTGTTACAAACCATCCAGAGGAGTTGGCTTGATCTTTATGGTAGATCTTTACTGTTCAGAAAGTGAAGAAAGTTAATAAGCTTCTTTCCTAAACCCTGGGTTCAACCCCTGATAGCCAGCCTAGCCTTTCCCCCCCCTCCCCCAAGTTCTATATCTAGTGTGTTTTCCTTTCTTGAAATCTCTTTCCTCAATTCCTATCCTGTACCAGTGTCAAGGTGAGGAGGCCAGGGTTCTATGGTCTGCCCTGCCATTAACTTGCAGTGTGTTCCTTATCTACCACCTCCATCTCTGATCCCTTTGTCCATTTGTAAAGTATGGTTGTTGCTCAATTGCCAGAGGACAGTGATGTGATCAGTGAGTAAATAGAGGGCTGTTTCTTTTTTCCTGGGGCATTGTCTCTTGTGGCCTCCTTAGGTTAAGGAGCTTTGTATTGACAGAGCCCAGAGGCAAAGAGGGTGTGCCCTGCCCAAATGCATCTCTCCTGTGGAATAGCTGTGGCAAGGTCTCTATGAGCTCTTGGCTAGATCTCTAAGAGCTCTTGACCATCTGCCTCTCCCTGAGGAAAGCTCTCACATTTCAGTTGTGGCAGGTGCTGGACAAGTCCTGATTTTCATTTTCTATAGACCCAGATGTGTAGGGAGGTCAAGGTCAACTGCCCGTTGGGCCTGAGCTTTCAAAGAAAATTACTTACATGTACAAGAAGGTATTGATTGAGTAAAGCAGGCTTTGGGGCCAAAAGAGAGGAGAGCAACAGCTGGATGCTTCTCTGAGCTCCTAGCTATAATGTGTGTAGATAGGCTCATGGGGTAGTTTGATTCTTGTTTATTCCCCCCCCCTTTTTTTTCTGGAATAGCGTAAAGGTGGTGAATGGGATTGGTGTTCCAAGGATTGTCAACTCGTTCATCCTTTAAGGAAAATTTCTCCTTCCTGGGTGCAGCAGAAAGGAGCTCTTTTCCAACGATAGGCTTATCTAGGTGCTGCAGGATTCAGCATTCAGCTGCTGCCTTTCAGGAAGATCCTGCACATTTGCACACAGCCATTTTGTGTTCTACTCTCCTGCAGATGCTGAGACCTGGGCTTGGCCCTCTTGGTCAGTTCCTTGTTTGAATGGCAGCTGGCCTTGAAGGAAGAGGCTGACTTCTTTCTTCCAGTCCTCATTACACACTGTCTTAGAGCATGCATGCATCAGACTGCTGTCCGGGAAATCTATCTGGGAGCATTCAGAGCTGTTTTGAAGGGTTGACGGGTTCTAAGCTCAGCCTGTCACTCTGGTCCTTGTTGAGAACCTTCCCAGAGCACCTGGTTGATCTTCCTGGCAGAAGTCACCGCGGACGCTTTGGAGGGAATTCTTTTTTTTTTTTTTTGGCCAGTCCTAGGCCGTGGACTCAGGGCCTGAGCACTGTCCCTGGCTTCTTTTTTGCTCAAGGCTAGCACTCTGCCACCTGAGCCACAGCGCCACTTCTGGCCATTTTCTGTATATGTGGTGCTGAGGAATCGAACCCAGGGCCTCATGTATATGAGGCAAGCACTCTTGCCACTAGGCCATATTCCCAGCCCCTGGAGGGAATTCTTGACAGGACTTTTGTCCAAAAGAAAATGAGGTTCCTTGTGGCTTTGAGAGAAGTTTATCTGAGGGCAACATACCCACGATTTGAACAGTCCTTTTTAACTCCTGGATTCCTCCACTGACATTAGAAAGAGCACTTATCATCTGCTAGAATATAAGTGACAGAACTGCCACCCAGGTCATCCTGAGTATGTCTCTGGGGCTGGGCAGGACATCTGATTTATAAAGGACACAGAATGCTTCTAGGGTTTCTGCATTCAGCTGGCTTCTCAGAAAGCTGCAGACCAAGCAGGATAGCCAACCGTGATGCCATCTTTCTTTTAATTTGGGGCTTGCCCTCATTACTTCCCCCTTCCTCACCCCCCCAGCCCTACCAATCTGCCTAACATCTTGGTTTAATTCTATAATCTGTTTCATATTTCAGGCTTGGGAACTGGTTATTAAAAGCCCACGTTAGGAAACTTGATGCGGTCCCTCCCCACTTCTGAGCCATACTCTCTGGTGAGAAATGACTTCATTGGATAATAGCATCTGTGGAATGGAAATTGGTGGGATAATGGAATACCACTGACTTTAATTTTCAAGTATCAGGAGTTTTTCTCATGTCAGAGCTGAACTTTATTCTTAGCACATGCAATAATTAATACTTCCCTCTCCCCAACCCCTTTCCTTCCAGTCTTCCTCATAGCAGAATCTTGCCCATTAGAAAGTTAAGTGCATGGAAATGTAGCCTGGGATGATTTCTATAATTTTCTTCATAGGGGCTGGTAGCTTTTAGATTGCTAATCACTGTCTGCTTACTTGGGTGAAGTCTGATGTCACTGGGGAAGGGCTGTTGATTGATAGCCAAGCAAATCTCCCTGTGTTGTTGTTTTCCTGGACTTGATTCTACCAAGGAACCCCACTGATAATGGTCTGGGGAGAGGGCTTGATTTCTGGTCTTCTTTCCTGCCCTAAATTCATTCAGTGACCTTAGGAAAGTAGTTTTATCTTCTCTGGGCGCCCGATTCCTCCTTTGTGAAGTTAGTTTAGGTTTCCAAAGAAGGGAAGACAAATAGTATTAGAATGGTGCTTCCCCTCCTGTGGTCAAGACAGACATTACTAACTAATCTCTCCCAACCTGTGGTTAGAGTAGGCCTTACTAATTAAGCCTACTAAGCCTGGACTCAGCTGGTCTGACTAGTTCTCAGCACTGCTGCTCGGGTGAAGTTAAGGATGTAGTAACTCTGGTGATGTAAGAAGTAGGTAATTTGACAAAGAGTGAACCAAAGCAGCGGTGGTACTCACTGGACCCTGTGTGAAAAATGAACTGTACAATGTGTGGATGGGAATGGGAAGGAAAAACTCAGAGAGAGTGAAGGAAGGGGGGTGGTGACATGTTAAAAAAGAAATGTACTGTTTACCTGACTCGTGTAACTATGACCCCTCTATACATCACCTTTATACTAACAACAACAAAACATTTTTTTTTAATGAAAGGTATTTTGTTAGGCTTTTGTAAGGTCCTGTGGTTCTGAGTTTAAAAGCACATATTGGCAAGATCTGGACAATAGGCCTCTGTATGTAACCTCTGGGGAGGCTCTAACCTGAGAGCTTGTTCATATTATAATGCCTTCTTTCAGGCTGTGGTCTAAAGATGTTCAGCCTTCAATCTGTTGGCTCCAGTGACAGATAACAGATAAGAGAATCAATCATGAAAAAGCAAAGGCCCATTGAAAAGATAATCATCTAGCAACAATTAGGTAACCATTTAATTATTCATTGTCCACCATCAGCTGTTCTATGGAGATGGCATCCAGAATGTCATCCCTGTGTAAAAAAATACCTGGAGGTGAACTTGGCAAGCTGGAAGGATGTCCTATAGCAGCTAATTGCCCCTGACGATGTTATGTATCAGCGTCAGAAAGAGAAAACTTACATGAAACTCTTGTTTCTCCAACAGCTACAATGGAATGGGGAATGGAGGTAGCTTCTGCAGCCAATGTAGCATGGCCATTGCAATGGGGAGTGGGGGCAGTCTGTGCAGTTCCTGTGCCCAAGAAGTGTATTGTGGCCTCAGTAAGTGGCGATGTCTTGAGACAATGTGTTCTTTGTCATAGTACAAGATGTGGCACTTGAAGACACGATTGTTACTGGGTGATTAAGTGTTAAAGTGGGCAGGCGGTGCTTCAGAAGTCATTGGTGGAAACTGAGGCGGGGAATGGGATATCACTTACTTGGGTTCTCACAGGAGGAGTACGGCTATGAATGCCACATCTCTGTTACCTACTTTCTCTCCCCATGCTTACCCTCCTTCCCCCCACCCTGTGCTTTGGTACTTAATTGGAGATCAGAGTCCCATGGACTTTCCTGGCTTTGTACCAAGATCCTTAGATCTTAGCCTCCCGAGTAGCTAGTGATGCCTGGCTTTTTTTTTTTTTTTTTACGGACCCATTTTTGTAGATGTTCTTTACAACCTTTTCACTTCATACTACTTTTGGTGATTCTGAGGTTTGAATTCAGAGTCTTGCACTTGCTCACTTGTTTGCTTGGCCAGGCTCTACCACTTTAGCCATGCCGCTAGCGCTCTCTCTCTGTCTCTCTCTCTTTTTCTCTCTTGCTGGTTATTTTTTTTTTGGCCAGTCCTGGGCCTTGGATTCAGGGCCTGAGCACTGTCCCTGGCTTCTTTTTCCTTAAGGCTAGCACTCTGCCACTTGAGCCACAGCGCCACTTCTGGCCGTTTTCTGTATATGTGGTGCTGGGGAATCAAACCCAGGGCCTCATGTATATGAGGCAAGCTCTCTCGCCACTAGGCCATATCCCCAGCCCCTTGCTGGTTATTTTTTATTTTTTATTTTTTATTTTTTTGCCAGTCCTGGGCCTTGGACTCAGGGCCTGAGCACTGTCCCTGGCTTCTTCCCGCTCAAGGCTAGCACTCTGCCACTTGAGCCACAGCGCCGCTTCTGGCCGTTTTTCTGTATATGTGGTGCTGGGGAATCGAACCTAGGGCCTCGTGTATCCGAGGCAGGCACTTTTGCCACTAGGCCATATCCCCAGCCCTGCTGGTTATTTTTTAAGATAGGAGCTCTTGAACGTTTCTGCCCTGGCTAGCCTTGAACTGTGAACCTCTTGCTCTCAGTCTCTGGAGTTGCTAGGATTATTGACTTTACTTGTATATATTTTTTTAATTTTTAGGCAGGCACTGGGCATTTGCGCCATGCCTCCAGCCTCATTTTGTATAGGTTATTCTTGAGGTAGGATCTCGTTTTGTGTCTGGACTATGAGTCTTCTGCTTCCTTGTATCACTGGGAAGGATAGACAGGTGCTTTACTACCATGTCCAGTCATTGTGCGTCTCTCATAGCTGGGATATCAAACATTCCCATTCAAGTCATTGGTTGAGGTGAAGTCTCTCAACCTTTTTTTTTTCCTTTGGCCGAGGCTGGCCTCAAACTCTGATCCTTCAATCTTCACCTCTTCAGTAGCTAGGATTACACTTCTGAACTACCATGCCTAATAACCTGAAGGTAGCAAAGAGATTCAACAGGAAAGTAGTTAAAAGTGTGGTACGTGGCACTGTGGCTGCTATCCATGGAAAATAGGGCCACCCCACTATCTAGTGCAAGTAACAGAATGAATTGAGCCAGGCGGGCTTAAATGAGGAAGAAGACACACAGGCTTCCTGGGACTCTAGTTAGCTTCAGGTATGGTATGATCCAGAAGTCTGTGGCACTCCCCTAAGCTCTCTTGGTTCTGACTTTCTCTATTTTAGACTGAGCACTCCACACTCTGCACCCCGCCCCCCGTGGTAGTAAAATATGATAACTCTTTCTGACCTTATATACGTACTCAGATCCTGGAAGAGAGAATCTGCCTCTGTTGCCTCTATAGAAAAGAGAATCAATGTCTTTTCCTATCATCTCAGCATGATCTGTTTAAATCTTATTGGTCCAGTTTGGATCTGATGTGTTCATTAGGTTAGATTCATTCACAATCATCCGTCGGGAAGGTGGGCTGTGCTGGGTGAGTTAACGTACCTTAGAGCTAGGGGTGGGATTGGGCCACCCAAATCCTATAGAAAGAACATTTACACCTAGAAGAATCTGGCTGTTCCTGGTTGTGTGGGTGGGAAAGATACTTTGAGAAGAGCCGGACAGATGTCCACTCTAAACCCTGCTGACATCATGGGGACTGGACTTGGTCTTCAGAAGACCAGTCTCCTTGCCACTCTGGACCAACCATCTTTGTGCAGCACTGAGCCTGCATCTTGTAGATCGGCACTCTCTGACATCCTTGGGGCTGAAAGGCTAACTGCATGGGCCTCAGTTTCTCATGGCGGTGGGGGTGGAGGAGCTTGGGTTGCCAGCCTTGTCGCCTCGAGATGAGTAGTTGAAAGCGATCCTCACTGATTATTAGCTTATCAATCCTGTGGCTGCCTTCCTCTCCCCCGACGAGATGTCCCGAGAGCTGCCCTTTGCTTAACCATACACAAGTCAGCTCACTAAAAATCTCTTGAGCTGAAAAAGAACTTCTGTCTTTTTAGCTTCCACTTTTTTTTCCCCCCAGCCTGGCCCTTCTAGCTGGAGGAGGCGGAGTGTTCATACTTCAGAAGCTAGAGGAAAGCTATAAACAATTCCACTTGCAGTGGGTGGGTGGGTGGGTGGGTGTGTATTTATGCATGTGTAGCTGGCTCTCCATGTGGCTCTCTTCTGAAGCACACAGAAATGCTGGTACTATACCCAGGATGCATAGCCTTTTAGGGTGGACTTGGCGTTTGAGCCTGTTGAGTCTCTGACCCAACACAGACCCTCCATCACTTGGTTCCTCCACATCTGACTAAGACAGCGGGCCGTCTCCCCACTTGCTCTCCCCTCCTCCCCCTGCAGTGATCTTCTGTAGGAGTGAAGATCTCTGAGCAGAGGAGAGACCATTATCCTGTGACGGAATGTTTTTTGGTTGCCTGTGAGGTCACTTGGAGACGCTGTGAGCTTGAAGAAGCCCCTTTGTCTCACCCTTCCCCTGTCCTTGTACTTTGAGTGCGTGCGTGGGGACAGCGCGTGTATAGGACTTTAGCTTTGACTTGTGGGGTGGGGGCAAGTCACTTGACCTCTGCCCTTGGATGTCTTGATCTGTAAATGGAAAATAATGTGAACTGTTTGGGGGTTTCTTTGGCGCATTAAATGAGTCACAGAGCAAAACCCTGAACATACATAACATGGGGTACAGATTCCATTATTAGCTACAGAACAATCAAGGGGTCGGCAGTGCTGCTGGGCCTGGCTTGTGCCTGGGTGCCTAGGGTGCCCCTTTATGGAAGATGAGCTTTCTGAGGTTAAGCACTGGGGCAGGCTCAGGGTTGGGAACAGGGGAGGACAGGCACAGTCTGATTTTGGTTGTAGCGAGGAGGTTGTGTGTGCAGAGCCTTCTGTGCATTCCTCACCCTGATTTTTTGGCACTTCAAGTGATCCCTGGGGTCCCTTTCTGCTTCCCAGTTCGGGAGAGCCCATACCCTCAGCACTCAGAGAGAGCCTGCCATCTGCAGCCGGTATGCTTGCTGACGCTAGCCTCAGGAGGTGCTGGCTGTTTTAGTTCTCCTGAGCCTCCGTTTTCTCAGCTGCCTCCTCTGATCAGAGCCCCTTCCAGGGGCTGTTTGAAGGAGCACTGTTCTACGGTGACCCAGAGCCCTTCATATGATTCTATCGTGAAGCTCAGAAGGATTTCTAATCTTCCCAGGTGCCACTTCTGTGTTTCCTGTTTTTGTATCAGTACTGGGACTTGAACTCAGACCCTGGTTGCTCTGCCTTAGGTTTTTTTTTTTTCCCCTCAAGGCTAGCTCTCCACCATTTGTTTTGTTTTGGTTTTTTGCCAGTCCTGGGGCTTGGGCTCAAGGCCTGAACACTCTCCCTGGCTTCTTTCTGCTCAAGGCTAGCACTCTACTACTTGAGCCATTAGCGCCACTTCTGGCCTTTTCTGTTTATATAGTGCTGAGGAATCGAACCCATGGCTTCATGCATGCAGGGTAAGCACTCCACCACTAAGCCCTATTCCCAGCCCCTAACTCTCTACCATGTGAACCACAGCTCTACTCCTGGCTTTTGTGGTGGTTCCGTGAAGATAAAGAGTCTCACAGCCTGTCTTGCTTGGGCTGGCTTTGAACTATGATCCTCAGATCTCAGCCTCCTGAGTAGCTAGGTTTTATAGGGATGAGCCACAGGCACCTGACTCTGACACTACTTCTTGACCATAGGAACTTACCTCAGCTCTTTTTGTGTCACTTTTTGTGACATCTTTGCTGAGTACGAGGAAAAGGAGGGAGAGAGAGAAGAGTAATTGGTGCTCATTACTGTTGGAGCTGGCTGGGCAGGAAGCCTGGCTTTGAGGAATGGTTCTTTCTGAGCTTCAGGGTGCTTCAGAAGCTCCAGGTAGCCTATTAAGGATGGAGCCTCCTGGGCCTAGATCCTTGGAGTGCAATAAGGGCCGGTCTGTAGTAGGCTAAGGATCCCATCTTTCAATCCAATTGAGGGCCCTGCAGAGAGCCTCTCCTTTGTGAGAGATCTCTCCTTCCCCAGGGGTCCGTTCCACTCTCCCCAGACGCCTTAGAGTGCTGGGGAGTACCTTTGTCTGGAGCTCCCAGTCTTGCTGGTGAGCACCAAAAGGGCTCTGTGGTGCCTGGGGGCAGTGGCCCTGGGTCAGATGTCACAGACATGTCAGGGCTGGGGGCCTGCTGGCCTTGGCCGTGCCGTTCTGAGTCCCTCTGCCGTGGGCTCTGTGGACTGGCAGAGCTCCTGGGCTTGGTTTCCTGTGCCACCTATAATGTCACCCTTCTAGGGTAGGTCTGTGCCTTCCTGCGGTGGCCTTGTAAGTGGGGAAGGGCCATCCTGGAAAGAGTGGCATGGTGGAGACCCGTGGGGGTCGGGAATAAGCTGGCACAGACAGAAGGACAATAGAGTAGAATTGTGAACTATCCCAATTGAGTTTCCAAGCCCAGTCAGGGTTGGTTGGTAGCTCCATGCCTGACCTACATACACATGGGGTGTCAGATTTCTTCTCCCCCAAATGAGCTTAAGTTAACCCTTGGCTTCCTAGTGTCCCGTGATGGTGAGATTAAGCTCCAGTGGTGGGGACCCTGCTGAGAGGTGAAGTAATGTGCCCAGTGCACTCAGCTAGGGAGCAATCTCCGCTGAGATGCTCCAGTGTGCGTCCACCCGCGTGGGGGCAGCTGCCACATGGCTGGCCTTGGATGGATGTCTGAGGAACTGCCCGTCCTCCCCCTGGGGTTCAAAGAGTTGCTGGAGGAGATGATCGCTGAGAACCCAGGACCCCCAAGTTCTCAGGCTAGTTGCTGTTGACTCCAGAAAGCTCTTCCAGTACCTAGCGACAGTGCCAGGACAGTGATTAGAGCCTGGGCCACGTGCTGCGTGGGAGCCAAGCGCTGGTTGGCCAGGGTCATATGTCTGTGTGGCCCACTTCTGTGGGGTACAGATGGCGTCTCGGGAAGCAGGTTGCTTAGCACAGCGGTGGGGGCCTGCTGGCATTTCTGGGGGAAGGGCATTTTCTTAAATAAAGAGAACAGGTTGGAAACATCTGGAAGGAGGCTTGTGAGAGCGACTTCCTGCTGCTTTGGGGTATTGTGTGTTCTCAACTGAAAACGGTTCCTTTTTGCCAGTTTCCTCCTGAGTATTGATCTAGGTCGGCTGTTGACAGTGAAAACGTGTATGTGCGTCCATGTCTTATTTGTGAAATAATTGGTCTCTCCGTCTGCCATCTAACTTTACCAAGAAGTTAATGATTCTCTTCTTGGAGCAGCTTCTGTTGTTGGTCAGTAATTTGGCTGGCTGGCTAGTTTATTAATACTATCTTATTGGTAGCTGTTTTCTTTAGAGATCTTTTTTATTAGTTCATTTGATCTTCACATAAAAAAGTGTCTTACATGCAAGTTCCTACAGAAGTTGGAAACCAGCGGCTTTTGGGTTGTAACCTAGAGGTAAGTTCTATATGACCTAGCCACTGCTGACCTTTAATGATGGGATGTCTTTATTTTTTGTACTGGTACTGGTGCTTGAAACTCGGGGTCTAGGTGCTTGCTGTTTCTTAGCTTTTTCACTCAAGGCTGGCACTGTATTGCTTCAGTCACAGCTTTGCTTCTGGATTTTGGGTGATTAATTGGAGAGAGTCTCAAGGACAGTCCTGCCTGGGCTGGCTTTCAGTCTTGATCTTCAGATCTCAGATCTCAGATTCTGCATAGCTAGGATTACAGGCCTGAGACACTCATTAGATGTTTCTGTGTGTGTGTGTGTGTGTGTGTGTGTGTGTGTGTGTGTGTGTGTGTTCTGGGCTTGAACTCAGGGCCTGCATGCTGTCCCTGAGCTTTTTTGTTTTTGCTGAAGGCTAGCACTGTACCACTTGAGTCACAGCTCCACTTCTATTCTTTTTGGTGGTTTTTTGGTGGTAAAAGTCTCATGGACTGTCTTGCTCAGGCTGGCTTTGAACCATTTATGCTCAGATCTCAGCCACCCGAGTTGCTGAGATCACGGATGTGAGCCACTGTTGCCCTCTGGATGTTTCTCATTTTACATGTTAGTAAATTGCCAGTAGCATAACATTGGATGAGTTGATATATTTTTAGGACCTATTATTTCTTGCTTTTAGGGGGAAGTCAGAAAGCTGAGCAGCTGGACTCAGGTTCTAGGATCCTAACTATGCTGGACTGGGTAGCAGCTACTCCTCTGGAGAGGCCTCAGGTCTCCTGAGGGCCGCAATACCAGCCACCCTTTGTGGTTTCAAACCTGGATGCTTCACCCTTTGAGGAAGCCCGCCAGCAGTGGGAGACATTTGGGTTTAGAGCTCTACTTTATTACCTACACACTTCTAGTAGGTTCTCTGTGAGGCAGGATAAGGCTTATGGGCCCCTTCTTAAGGCCCCCATAGCTTTGAAAACGGAGGTTCAAAGAGCTGAGTGACACACCGTCACAAAGCCAGCGCAGTGAGCCAGAGCCTTCTGACTCGAAGATCAATACACTTTCCAGGGGAAGAAGTGATTGCTTGGAAAAATAAGTATATTGTCCTTGGCCACTGAACTGGCTCACTCAAGTTTATATTCTGATGTCTGCTCTAATGCAGAAACCATTTCCCTTGCTTCTTTCTCTCTGGCTCTAGGCCTCTGCGTCTGAGGACTTCTGTGTCTAAGGCAGCTTGGTCCAGCTAAGGTGAGAGCTGCCATGGCCTTATGAGCTACTTTGTGGGTAACAGAGTTGCCTTTGTTTTCTGCCTTGGACTTCCTGGCATGTCAGAAAACTCCAGAATGTGCATCCTGTGATTGGGAGAGTGTTAGGATGTGAGAGAAATGGGAGAGAAGACAGCTTTCCAAGCAGAAATGGTCCTTCCTACATTTCCTTGTCAGAGGGAGCCTCAGAGGCACCCCAAAGACTGCAGCTGGGCATCCCCAGTGACTCCCTATCTCAAGCCTATGATCTTAGTTACTTAGGAGGCTGAGATCTGAGCATCTAAGATTCAAAATCAGGGAGACTCTTCTCTCCAATGAACCACCAAAAAAAGCCAGACATGGAGCTTGTGGCTCAAGTGGATAGAGTGTTAGCTTTGAGCCCCAAAGTTCTGCGTTCAAGCCCTGGGACTGTCACAGATAAAAGGGGGGCAGGGGCTGGGCTTGTCCATTTTTTGCCCTAGTCTTGTCCCCACCTGCCCTTCCTTGGGGCAGTTGTCAGAGGCTGTGGCAAGGGGTGAATCATCTCCTCATCAGGGGTGGTGGTGGTGGGAAGAGGGTCTTCCAGTGGTGTCCCTCATGGGTCCCTGTGCTCCTGCCTGTTTCTCCCTCCCTTCCCAATGCAGTTTCCCTCTGTTCTCTGCTTTCCCCTGGCAGTGGGCGACACAGCTGACTGCTCCCGCCACCAAGGCTCTGCCAGTGAACATGGGCCACATTAAGAGGACTGCCAGGTGCCATGCCAGAGGTATTAAAGGGACATTTGATTACTTTTAACCTGAATCACCAGGCTTTGTACTCTTTCACTCTGCAGCAGTTAAAGGGCAGGAAAAGCCTAGGCTTTGTGGGGTTCTCTTTGTGGTGTTAAGTGTGCCTCTTTCACCCCAACCTTGCTCTCAACCATCTCTCCTCTGTTTGTATTTGTGTCACTCCTTCCCTCCCCCTCATTCCCAGTTGGTGTTGGGGTGTGTGTGTGTGTGTGTGTGTGTGTGTGTGTGTGTAGTGGCTATAAGCTACCATTCTGGAACCCACAACTGCCCCTTGTCCTGTCTCTCTTAACCTGTTCCCTGCTAGATGGGCAGTCATCTTTGGTTTAAACAGACCCCAGTGGTGGGGATCTCACTCTGTTTAGCTCAGCAGGGCTTCGGGGCTTAGGTAATGTCTTATGGCCCACGGTGACTTAAAGGGCCTCTTGCTTGGGTACTCCCTCTTCATCCTTTCTGTCTCCTTCCTTTATCCTGGCAGGTAGAATTCATCTCTGTCTCTTGGAAATGCTTATAGAACTTAATTTGTACAAGGCTAGTGGCATGGATTTTGTGGTGTGTTTGTCATTATCCTTGGTAGAGTTAAGCAATGTTGAAGGAGCCTTCTCAGCAGAACTGCCACTAGGGTGAGCCTTTGGCTGGGGAGATGGGATCCCCAAGGTCTACCCTGTGAACCTTACACTTCTGGCCAGTGTATTGTCTGTGATTTGTTAGTCCAGAACATAATTTAGGCTTTGTAGATAGTAATAAGTCTCCAGTGCAGCCACTCACTTCGTCCACTGTAGTGTGAATATAGCCATGCCCAGTACATTCATTACCTGAATATGCTGTGTTTCCATAAAGCTTCATTTGCAAACGCAGGTGGAAGAAGTCCTACATTGTGAAGTGTGGCCATCCTGAACTGTATGACTGGGCAGACCCTTGGCCTGGCAGAGCCTCAGTTTCCTTATGTGTACATTGTGTGAGACAGGAGAGAGTGAGTTCTAATGTTCCTGAGTCAGCCCTGGACACTCAATGAAACTCTGAGTTCTCCATTGAGTCTTATCCTGGCATTGTCTGACTCCACCCTTTTTCCTCCTCCTAGCCTATCCTAGCTCTCGTGGATTCTGGCTCCAGCCTTCCAGCTCCTGTCCCCACCTCTGCTGGAATCTCAGTCCATTCTTAACACTCAGCCAGAGAAAGCATTTATGAATAAAATCAGTCTCCTATCTCTTTTCTGAAACTCATTAGTGCCTTGCAGCTGCTGCTCAAGTTCAATCCCCTGCCTTGTCTGGTCCCTGCTTACACCTCCAGCCTCATTTTGTGTGTGTGTGTGTGTGTTTGGAGTTCTCAGCTCCAGTGTCACTTCAGACAGCCTTTTGTTGTTCCTATTGTTTGTTTTTATGTGTGTACTGGTCCTGAACTCAGGGCCTGGGTGCTGTCCCTGAACTTATTTGCTCAAGGCTGGTACTTTTCCACTTGAGCTATAGCTCCACTTCTGGCTTTTTTGGTGGTAAATTGAAGCTAATAGTCCCATGGACTTCTGCTGCCTGGGCTGGCTTCGAATCGTGATCCCTTAGATAGCAGCTTCCTGAGCAGCTAGGATTACAGAAATGAGCCACAGGCACCTGGCTTGATAGGCATCTCTTGGAGCTGGCATCTGGGGATTCTCTCATCACTCAGCAACCTGTCTGTGAATTATCCATATAGCAAGTTGGCACTAACTAGAATTCATCTTGCTTGTTTGTTTACATGTTTGTTTTTCTGCTTCAGTAGGTTGTAAGCACCATAAGCTTTGGGACCATATCTGTCTTTTGTACTGCTGCTTCCATAGCAAAGATAAGCAGATAGTGGTGCTCAGTATGTTGACTGATTACTGTGTTTCTGTTCAGACTGTGTGTGTGTGTGTGTGTGTGTGTGTGTTTATTTATCCTGGTACTAGGGCTTGAACTCAGGGCCCAGGTACTGTCCCTTAGCTTTTCTTGCTTTTGGCTGTCAATCTACCATTTGAGCCATACTCTACTTCTGACTTTATGGTGGTTAATTGGACTTCTCTTCCCTATCTGGTTTTGAATCATGATTCTCGGATCCAGCATCCTGAGTAACTAGGGTTATAGCTTGAGCCATGGATGCCTGGCTGCCCAGGACTCTTGTGTGCTGCTGTTCCCTTGTATGTCATTTGGAAGCCATTCTGCTCTTGGTGCTAGGAGACACTGCCCATGGTCTCCCTCAGGAGGCTGCATTCCTATGCTTCTGTCTCTTCTGGTGATATCAGGGGCCTCAGAAGGATGAGCTTCCTGGAGGAGCAGCTAGTTCTTGGCCTGAGCTTTTTTTTTTTTTTTTTTTGGCCAGTCCTGGGCCTTGGACTCAGGGCCTGAGCACTGTCCCTGGCTTCTTCCCTCTCAAGGCTAGCACTCTGCCACCTGAGCCACAGCGCCCCTTCTGGCCTTTTTCCATATATGTGGTGCTGGGGAATCAAACCCAGAGCTTCATTTGTAGGAGGCAAGCACTCTTGCCACTAGGCCATCTTCCCAGCCCTTGGCCTGAGCTTTGACTGGGGGCTTCCTCTTAATCGCAACTGTCCATCAGCATCAATCTGTCCCTCCCGTTGGCCTACATGGCTTGGTGGGTGGTGTCTCTGCATGAGAATCTGTCTAGTTCTTAACATTTTTTAAATTGTTCTAATAAAGGTGAAGTGGGGTTACAGTTATGTAATTCAGATGGTCTTTATAAGCACAAGAGAGTCTCTTTGGGGTTAGATTTTGTTCTTGGAAATGTGGACCCCTGTTAACTGTGTTGGGGGAAGGTGTTTGCTGCAGCTGGGGTGACTGTCCTGTGGGTCCAAAGGTGTGTCTCTTGTGGAGAAAGGCTGCATCCCAGTGACACAGTCTTTCCCTAGGCCCACAGCTTCCACGGAGGGGTAAAGATGGAATTGTTTCTTCAAATAAGGTCTGTTAAGCCGGGCACCAGTGGCCCTCACCTGTAGTCCTAGTTACTCAGGAGGCTGAGATCTGAGGATCGCAGTTCAAAGCCAGCTCAAGCAGGAATGTCCAATTAATATGCAATTAGCCACCAAAAAGTCAGAAGTGGGGGTGTGGATCAAGTGGTAGAGAGCAAGCCTTGAGTGAAAAGCTAAGGCACAGCTCCCAGGCCCTTAGTTCAAGCCCCAGGATCAGCACAGAACAACACACACACACACACACACACACACACACACACACACACACACCCCAGATCTGTTAAAATTCTAAGACTTAGTGCCTCAGAGTGTGGCCGTATTTGGAAATAGGGTGATTGTAGTTATGTGGTTAAGAGGTGGGCCCTGCTGGAATAGAGTGGGTCCTTAATCCCACACAACTCTGCAGGTAAGACCAGCCCTGCAGAGACAGAGGCAGAGACTGGGGTTGTGCTACCATCAGCAAAGCACACTGAGAGATTCCAGAGGCAGGGATAACTGTCTTAATCTTGTCTGGCTCCTTCCTTTCCTTTTTAATTCTTGGAAAAGATCCTCTCTTCCATGGAGGATTAACAGATCCCACTGCCCGTATGTGTTCTTTAACTAAAGCCACTCACCTGACTAAGAGATCTCCACCAGTAGCCTTGAATACCAGTGCATGAGCACGCGGTCCCTGTTGTTACTTGACTGCATCATCTCTCATTTTGATCTGAGTTCTACCTATATTGACTTCAACAATTTTGTTCTGGACCCAAGCTAAATCTGGGGGAGTACTGTGTGAAAACAAAACAAAACTGCTGCCTGTCTAGTAGAGGAGACAGATGAGTTAACAGCACTGTAGCAATTACTAAACCTTACTTCGCTCAATGGGCCCTGTTTGCTAGAGGCTTGACAGCTCCTCTTCTTCAAACTTCTCCATCAAAGAGAGGACAGAAGATGCATTTTAGAGGCCATACAACTGTAGTGCAGTGTGTCTAGACTTTGATTTTCCTTCAAGCCATTGGATCCCTGGGAAGTGTTTGTTAGGTAGCAAATTGCTACCTGTTCTCTTTGCTTTTGCATTTCGGGATGTCTGAGTCTCGGTGGCCTTCTTGGTGGTTGTTTCGCGACTTGGCACAACAATGGTGGCTATTGGGTTTAACAGGCACCAGCTCAGGTGCCATTATGCCATGCTATGTGTTCTGTTAGTGTGTTTGTGTCCTCCTGCCATCCCCCTCAACATGGCATCCCACTGGAGTTTATCAAAATATGGTTTCTCCATTTTATAATCTGAAAATTGTTGTTTGCTAGCAAAATTGTTTTACTAACCGTCCATGTGGTTCTAAAATATTGGGCAAAAAAAATGTCATTTACTATTGGAATTCCAAAAGAGTCTACTGCTGAAATTCATTTTTTTAGTATATGTGCTGCTGAAGCGAGCACTGAAATTCATTTTTTGCATGCTGTAAAACCTATGTGCACACTGTGTATGTCTGTGTAAATGTCATTTGTTAGAATGTCCATCTAGCTATATATCTGTGCTAAAACTCATCACATCTACTGAGTTTTGTCATTGCAGAATTCTGGCAAGTATTTGGTCAATTCTTGACAAGGTACAGGTAAGCTCTAGTCCCCTTGGTCTCCTTGTTGTTTTAATTGGAAATAAAAAAGGGCTTTTGTGGCAAAGACACCTTGGATTGCAGTTCGAAGCCAGCCCAGGCAGAAAATCTCTTTCAAACTCCATCTCCCAACTAACCAGCGAAGAGCCAGGCTGGAAGCATGGCTGAAGAGACTGATCTCTTACCAGCCAAATGCCAGAAGTGGAGCTCAAGTGGTAGAGTACTAGCCTCGAGCAGAAGTGCTCAGGGACAGTGCCCAGGCCCTGAGTTCAAACCCAGTGAATGCCAATGGGGGCAAGCCATCCCAGCAACAAGCACCTAGACCACTGGGACTCAGCCAGTTCCGGGAACAAGGATCAGGGAGAGGAGTAAGAGGAGAATTATGTCACATCCTAAATGGAGTCACTTTGTCTCGCCCTTTCAAAATTAATCAGAGCCGGGGGATCAAGAGATAGTAGCTTGTCCATCTAATGTCCATGCCTGAGTATAAGAACTGTCCAAGTAATCCAATTTTTAATTTTGTGCCCTAAACCCTTCCTTTTGCCTTAATTTTTTTTTTGTCCATCCCCTGCCTCATGAGACTTCTTCCAGGCTTCATTCAAGGACTGGCATCTACCACCAAGGGACCCTGCTGCTCGCCTTCTCCAGGAGAGGCCACATTTCTGCCTTTTACCCCTAATGCCGACGCCCCTTGTCAGCAGGAAGCAGCCAGAGAGAGTCTTCGTCCTTTTTCATAACTATTAAAAGGCTGGAATGTTAGGTCCTCTCCCTGAGGGCTACATGCAGATGCCCCCACCTCATTAAGTCTCCACCCAGTTACCTGGGTAACCAGCAGACCTGGAGGCAGTTACCTCCCCTTTCCCTGAGGTCACCTCCTAATCCACCTGGCCACACCCCTTGCCCCTGCCCTAAATAAAGCAGGGCTGGGTGGGGGTCGCTCTCTCTCTCCCTCTCCCTCTCCCTCTCCCTCCTCTCTGGCCATGGATCATCTTGGCCACAGGCCAGCAGTTCGGTAATAAACTTTCTCTCCTGCCTGAATACCGCGTGGCATTCTCCTTTACTGGCTACCTACTTTAAAAAACCTAACAATCTCCTAACACTGCTTATAGTCAGTTTGATAACTGCCTGTCCTCAGATGTGCATCTGTTATAATGGGTTAAATCTTTGTTTTCCTTTCCCCCTTTTAATTGGGGGGGGGGAGGGGACCAGGACTTGAACTCAGTACTCCATGCTATCACTCACTGGCTAGCTCTAACAATAGAGCCATGTTTCCAAACCCCTCCTTCTTTACTCTTTCTTCTCCTTCCCTCTCATTCTTTCCTGACAGGGTCTTACTGTGTAGGCCAAACTGGCCTTGAATTCAAGATCCTCCCATCACAGCCTTCCAAATGCTAGAACTACTGATGTTCTCCACTCTATCTGGTTTTAGAGCTTACTTCTTGAGTCAGGCCCCCGGAGGTTTCTATTTTCTACTCATCAGTTTCATATAAGCTTTCAAAAGCACTAACCTAAGGTCTGGGAAGATGGCTTAGTGGTAGAATGCTTGCCTAGCATGCATAAATCCCTGGGTTCAATTCCTCAGCACCACATACAGAGAAAAAGCCAGGAGTGGTGTTGTGGCTCAAGAGGTAGACTGCTAGCCTTGAGCAAAAGCAGCCAGGGACAGTGCTCAGTGCCTGAGTTCAAGCCCCAGGACTGGCAAAAAGAAAAAAGGAAGCTAGCTGCACAGGTGTGGTGCAGGAATTCCTGAACCTCCTCCTAGGGCAGATCACATTGGGAAAAACCACTGGAGCAGTAACAAGCAGTGCCTTACAGCACAGGAGGAACCTGGCATCCAGAGAGAGCCTACCAGCCTTCTCTTGGAGGCCCCGGGGGCTGGGGGCAGGAGGGGAGGGCCAGTGTGACAGCTATGGGAATGGCTCTTCTAATAGTAGTGAGACTTGCGTAGACACACTGGCAGCCTAGAGAGACTGGGAGTCACGGAACAGGAAGTGGAGAGACAATCAGAGGGTAGCCATACCACAAAACACGCAGTGCATACCTTCCAGAATTCATAGTTGTTTTGCTCAAGGCTAGCAATCTACCACTCAAGCCATAACTCTACTTCTAGCGCTTTTGTAGACGGAGATAAGAGCCTCGTGAAATGTTCTGTCTGGGTTGGCTTTGAACCGCAATCCTCAGATCTCACTCTCCTGTAGTAACTAGGATTACAGGTGTGAGCCACTGGTGCTTGGCTCAACACTTCCTAGTGGATACAATTCCATTTCCAGTCCTGTCACCACACTGCCTGTCCTGGTAACTACAGCGCTGTTCTAGCCATGGTGTGAGCCAGTGATCCCGGCCTAGCAGCCACATTATGCTCCACTCAAGGATGACATCGGCAGGCTAGAATATTTCTTTGAATAGACACCACCCAGGTAGAGGCAATTAAGACACGTGGAGAGGAAGAGGCTGAGCCGGAATCTGTCAGTCCCTTGAATTCTGAAGCTCATGAGATCAGAAATAGACAGAAACTAGTAGCACGGCATTCTAGAATGCCCTAGGGAAGACCACAGGAGCTCCCTGAGGAAGGAAGCTCATGTACATGAACAGAGTAATTGTGTGAGATGGGGATCCATTGAGCCCCCTGAAAGACGAGACAGCCCGGCTCGTTATCCATGGAGTTTGAAACTTGCAGAACACAAAATCTGCCCATGTCTGGCAGCAGCAGTTTTCTCCAGGGAAGGGTAAGATCTGATCGCAGTCATGGTTCTGAAACAGGTGAATGAAGAGCTTCCTAAGGACAGCTTGGCTAATACCCCATCTAGTGGGAGGTGAGAGTGGAAGGGAGCCCTTAAACTAGAAAGGGAAAGCTGGGGGTCTGGCTTATCACACTGGCCAGAGTTCACAGCAGGCCTCCTGTCTGAACTTCAGCATTACAAACAACCTGATACTTTGGCTGAATCCAACTCAACCTACATACAACCTACCAGTGTGCCTGCCCTCCCCTCTCTCTGTGTCTGTCTCTTCCTATCTCTGTCTCTGTCTCTCTCTGTCTCTCTTTCTCTCCCGCCCCCCTACATATTCCTGGCACTGTGATTCTTCCAGTGATGACCAAACATGGAGAAAGAGTAAGAGATGGCTATGCCAGCCACATGCCCAGTCTAGACTGGAAACCTATTTTTTACATGGGAACAAATTCTCAAGATCAGATTTGGCCACAGGCAATGTTTGGAATATTCTGGAATTACAGAAAACTCAATGGTTGCTTATTTGGCCCATTAACAATAGGAATATCAGGAATATCAAGTTAGGTTTGGGGGCGGCGGGGAGGAGGTGTTTGTTTGCTTGGTCCTGACATTTGAACTGTCCCTAGCTTTTTAGTTGAAGTAAAGGTGATGTACAAAGGGGTTACAGTTACATAAGTAATGACTATATTTCTTTTCGAACAGTATTGCCCCCTCCCTCATTTTCACCTACTTACACACACACACACACACACACACACACACACACACACACACCCCTCTCCTCTCCCTATTTCTGTGGAGTTCATTGGAGATAGGAGTTTCGCAGACTTTCCTGCCTAGTCTGACTTGGAACTGCTGTTCTCAGATCTCAGCCTCCTGAGTAGCTAGGATGACAGGTGTGAGCACCGGCAGTCCGCTTCACACTAAGTTTTAAGAATGACATGTCTTCACATCTCAACCCTTAGCATCAGGAAAACCTTCACTGTAAATAAACCTGGTTAACCTGTGAGAACTTTCAATCATAGCACCCAGTGCTTTGCACAGAAGATAAATTCGCTTGGTGTGTCCTGGTCATATTGTGATAAATTCAGAAACACTGTAAAGGGAGCTCAAACTCAGCTCAAGAATCCACAGAAGAAAATGTAGGGAGACACTGAAGAAACAGCAAACGCCGTGCAACTTTTTACTGAGCCGTGAAAGTAGGGTACTTCTGTATATTCTGTATGGACCATGACCTTCATGTTTGTGCTATGTACTTCCCACCTCTGTCATCCTGTATATTCCTTGTAAACAGATGATGTATTTTATATCTATTTGACTGAACCCATCACTCAAAAAAAAAATCTAATGACCTTATGTCTGTTTCAATTTGTCTTGAATCTATCCAGGTGATTTATCTATAAGGCACCAACATCCTATAAGATCACTTTAATCACATGAGGGATTTTCCAATACCATGTTTCACAAGCATGCTGTCTAGTTCTATTCCCATTGGTGGGGGTGTGGGAGGGATGGGGAGGACTGGGGGGATCTCTGCAGTAAATCAGCAAATGAGTGTCCCCTAGCCTTTCCTGATGATGAAATGAACAAGAGAGGCAGGATTTGGGCCTACTTTAGGTCTAACAGGCACAAAGCCCCCTTTTTTATATTAATAGTAAAAAATGTACAAAACAATGGCAGCTATTACCTGCTCCCTTTAGTTCTTTCTGGGAGAACAGAAGTGGTCACCTCTAGCAACCTCAAACCCTTAGGCAACCAGCTCAGAGGGAGGTCTCTTAGTATTCTAAACTATGGAGATTTCTCTGGGTCTACAATGGGTGAGCTTGGGGCTTCCTTTTAGATAAGCTTCCCATCTTAAAGTTTCTAGCCTTTACAGAGGTTTGTGAAGTTTTTAACCATTTCAAACGAGTGGGGAGGACACTATTACTCATTAAAAAATAAAAGGGCAGGAAAGTATTTAACGTAAACAGTATAGTTTATTTGGAAAGGAAAGCATTGAAAGAAAGAGAACCCTGGCCCTGGTGGCTCCAGCCTGTGGTCTTTGCAGAGGCTGAGACCTGAGGATCCCAGTTAAAAGCCAGCCCGGGCAGGAAAGTCCATGAGGCTCTTATCTCCAAGGAACCAAGAGAACACTGGAAGTGGTGCTGTGACTCTAGTAGTAGAGCAGTTAGCCTTGATCTGAAGAGCTCAGGGACAGCATCCAGGTCCAGAGTTCAAGTCCCACAATAGGCAAGAAAAAGGGAGGGGGAGAGAGAGAGAGAGAGACAGAGACAGAGACAGAAAGAGAGAGAGAGAGAGACAGACCCACCACCGGGAGAGCAGACTGAAGGGGAGTTAAAAGTCCTTTATAGGGGCTGGGGATATGGCTTATTGGCAAGAGAGCTTGCCTCCCATACGTGAACTCCTAGGTTCGATTCCCCAGCACCACATATACAGAAAATGGCCAGAAGGGGCGCTGTGGCTCAAGTGGCAGAGTGCTAGCCTTGAGCAAAAAGAAGCCAGGGACAGTGCTCAGGCCCTGAGTCCAAGGCCCAGGACTGGCCAAAAAAAAAAAGTTCTTTATATCTTCACTGATTAATAGTCCAGGCTGGTTGCATCTCTTGGTCTCTTCGACATGGGCTCAGGAGAATTGGCTCAAGAGCTTGACCTACAAGGAATTCTGTTTGGGGAACACTCATAACTATTCTTTAAAAATTTGTATTAACACATACTAGTTGTGCAAAATAATGGTTATATTATGACACTTTATTCATGTATACAAAGAATGCTGATCATATGTACTGCTCTCCATTACCCATACTATTTATTTTGTGCCATTTAAATCTTGAAATGTAAGCGGTAGGCTATAATGAGCATTCTCCTCCCTCCCTTCCTCCCTCTGTGTCTCTCTGTCTCTGACTCTGTGTGTGTGTGTGTGTGTGTGTGTGCGTGTGTGTGTGCATTTGCATGGCTACATTCCAATACCATGAATAATTCTTTAACTAGAAAGAGTGAAATACAATAAGAAATTATTCAATAAAGTAGAGCAAGCTTTCCTTCACTTGTGTGCAGGTGTGTAAGTGTGCATGTGATTACTGCATGAAACATTTTGGGTGCTGTTTTTTATGCCTGTCCAGGGCCTGGGTCAAGGTGTGAATCCTGATAACCCTGAGCAAATACAGAAAAGCATACAAAACTTGGGAAAAATTGGCAGGCAGTCTCTGAGTTCCATCTTTAGGAATGGCAGCATTATCACTCAAAAAAAAAAAAGTCACAAGCTGAGCTTTGGCTGAAATTGTAGAGCCTGCTAGAAGAAAAACACACAACTACACCCAGAAGGAAGGAAGGAAGGAAGGAAGGAAGGTTAAAAAAAAAGGAAGGAAGGAAGAAAGAAAGAAAGATAGAAAGATAGAAAAAGATAGAAAGATAGATAAAAGCTAGAAAGAAAGAAAGAAAGAGAAAGGAGGGAGGGAGGGAGGGAAGTAGGGAAGGAGGGAAGTAGTGAGGGAGGCAGGTGTTATGCCAAGTCGCGAAAACCACCACCAAGAAGACCACAGAGACTCAGACATTCTGAAATGCAAAAGCAAGGCAAGGCTTTATTTAAGGGAGCTGCAACTCGGGCCTCGTCCTACCCACCAACACAGCGGAGGTTAGGAGGGAGCCCCGAGCTGTGATTAAACAGGGCTTATAAAGGCAAAGAACAAGGTTACAACAATCAGGTGTTCAAGCAAGCAAGATTAGGACACAGGTACAAATCTGATTGGCTCAGGGTTCGATTCTAAAATGGGGTTCACGTGGTAAAATGGGGTTCACATGGTAAAGTGGGGTTCACATGGTAAAGTGGGGCTGACTTCAAAGTCTGGCACTTCATTTCCCCCTTTTTCTTTTTGGTTCCTTGGGAGCCAATCATGGCTCCATTCTGTCCATTTCAATGGCTTGCATGTCTAGGGGATGATATAGAGATAAGGCATGGGCCAATAGGGCCCAAAATAGTAACCAAATTTCTTACAAGTACAGTTTCTGTACCTCTGTTTTGCATGCCTCTAGTTTATCCTGCCTCACCTTCCCCAAAACAACTCTGGTCCCTCGGTTTTAAAGGGGGGCTGATGGGTGAAGATCATCCATCTTCTGTAACTTCTTCAGGCTGACTCAGGGGCGTTGACCTTACCTAGCCAGGAACCTATAACCTTAGTCTAGTTTACCAAGGGACTGCAGGATTACTGCAAACTGAAAATTAACTTTCAGCTATACAGACTTACCATTAGCTGTACAGTGGTTAGTACCCAAATGTAAGCAACAAAATAATACATAAACTTCTCAACTGTGCTCTAAGGGTCGGGTGGCTATACCCGTATTCCTGAGCAAGCCCAAAACTACCTAAAATAAGGGGGTCACTTCACTTTGGAGTGAGCTGCCAAAATAACATCAACACTAGCCAGGGTAGTAAGGAAAGAAGGCAAAAAGAAAATTATAACAATATTCAGTCTAACTTTCTTTTCTTGAGGCGAAGGCGAAGTGGCTGAGTCGGGTGCTTGGAGACCTCCCATGTTCCACCACGGTAGTCATCGTCCAGGGCAAAAGGTTCAGCTGGCCTGGCGTGGGAGCACTGGACCCAAGTGGTGATGCCATCTACCTTAAGGGCGGTGGGAGTAGTCAGTAGCACCACGTAGGGTCCCTTCCATCGTGGTTCTAAGGATTTGGGGTTATGCCTCCGGACGAACACCCAATCTCCTGGCCTGAATAAATGGGGGGTAGGGACAGAAGCAGAATCATATACTGCCTTAAGTTGGGGCCACATTTTCTTGTGCACGAGCTGCAAATAATCAAGTTTACACAAAAATTCAGTATCATCCAAATCAGCAAGCAATTCAGTCTGAAGGCTAGGGATAATGGGCGCAGGGTACCCGTACATTATTTCAAAAGGAGTAAAGCCAAGCTGATAGGGAGAATTTCTTACTCTAAGCAGAGCAAAAGGAAGGAGTGACACCCAGTCTGCGCCAGTCTCTAAGGCCAATTTAGTTAAGGTCTCTTTTAGAGTCCGATTCATTCTCTCTACCTATCCTGAACTCTGGGGTCTATAAGCACAACGCGATTTCCAATCCGTCCCCAGTGCAGCGGCTATTCCCTGACTTACTTTTCAGACGAAAGCTGGTCCATTGTCCGACCCAACGGTGGATGGGAAGCCATACCTGGGTAGGATTTCTTCCTGAATCTTCTTAGCCACTACATTCGCGGTCTCATGCTTTGTTGGATAGGCTTCAACCCATCCTGAAAAGGTGTCTACAAAAACTAGCAAATATTTGTATCCAAATTTTCCAGGTTTAAATCTACTTCCCAATACAAGCCTGGCCTATTCCCACAGAGGCGAGCTCCTTTAGTAATCTGTTGATTGGGGGCATTGGTGAGCTGACAGGCCTTGCAATTTTTAACAATATCTTCAATAAGTTGATCTCCTTGTCTAATTTTCACTTTGGAGTGTCGGAGGAAGTCCTGCATTTGTCGGGTTCCCATGTGAGAAGCTCAGTGGATTCTCTTAAGGATCCCCTTACCCAGCCCTTGTGGCAGGATAAGTTTCCCTTCACAAGTTTTCCACCAGTCATTGTTTCCTTCTCTGTCCAAGGGTTTTGTGGGCCATGGGAATTTTCTTTATCCACTCCAAGCCTTCTTGGAAATACTGGGGCACAGGAGGCAAAGCTCGTGGCCCTGGGTCTACTAAAAGTCTGTTCCCAGGAACTCTGACTTGTCTGGCTGATTTAGGCACAGGGATTTTCAGCACAGTCTACGTGCATCTGACAGCCAACACTTGTTCTCTTTTAATATGAAGCCCAGATGGGTGACTTCAGGTTTACAAATTTGTGCCTTTTAACATTGTAGTTTGTAAAAGCTTTTTTTCCTGACTGGATGGGGAACTGATCTCTGATGACCTAAAAAAATTACCTTTGCAGGCCTTTAACAGATCTCAATAAGGACACAATCTCACGTCTACAAGCTTTCTTTCCTGAGCAGATGTATCAGCTTAAAATTCTCACTGCTAGTCAGAGCTTTGAGTAGATGCGGGGGTTGAGATTTTAAACTATCCTCTCATTTGACAAACTTACCCTTACTAACCACTTTCACAGATGACTGGCAAGTTCCTGCCCAGTAGACAGACATGGGCATTGGAAAGGCATGCTTATGAACTATTCTTCTAGGACTTCCCGGCTTTGATTAACTTTTAAAAGGCCAAACGGGATTGACTCTAGGATCTGACACCATCTCTGCCATCCAAGCAGCAGCTTACTGCCTCTGGATGCTCCATCACTTTTGTCCCAGGAGGAGTGACTTTCCACTGGACTTGGACTCAGGGCCTGAGCGCTGTCCCCCAGCTCTCCAGCTCAAGACTAGCACCCTACCACTTTGAGCTCCACACAACACCGTTCCCAGCACTCTGCTGGCTGATTAGAGACAAGTCTCTCACAGGGACCTTTCTCTGCCCGGGCTGGCTTCGAACCGCAGATTTCACATCAGTGAGTCTTACAAAAGTCCACTTTACTCCAATTAGAAGCAACAAGGTGGTCCACACAGAAGTAGTTTTTAAGCATGCTCTCTTACCTGGAACTTATTAAGGGCCAGTATTAGATCTTGACAAACTTGTAGAAATCACCTGTGCTTCTCTGTGGGCCTGCTCCTGGAAACGGTTACAAAAAACATACAAAGAAGCTGGAATGGCAATTAAACATTTTGGTAGCCATAATCCTCCTTTTCTCACTTTGCAATAATTATTTAGGACAATTTTACTTCCAAATTTGTTATCTAGAAATGTATTCGTGATTTCCAAAGCCTTTTTTACAAAAACACAACACTAGCTTTTATCTGCATCGGAAAAACTGAAGCTCACAAGCATTCTGAAACCAGGTGTCACCCTTTGCCTATGGGCTGCTTGTTTCAAAAGAGCCTCTTTTTTTTCGTCAGTCCCAGTTACTGCACGGCATGAAGACCTTTGAATTTTTCCTTAATGCAAGAATTACAATTAGAAATACTTATCCATTCAGCTTTCCAATATATTAGTGAGAAACATTGGCCCATTTTGCAATTTCTTCCTACATACATAGAGTTAATGAGAGTTTACTTTTATCCCCATTAGTTTAGTATATAAATATCTTTATATATATATATATATATATCCTTTTAAATCCAAACTTTTGACACTCAGCTCTGATTTTTTTAAAATTTTAATTAGAGAACCCTGAGAAATCCTTTTTTAACTGTAGTTGTTCTTTAAAACAATGCAATAATACCTTTAAAGCATTTGGTAATGCCCAAATTGATGACTATTTGAATTTAAACTTAAACTTAGTTTTGCATCATACTGCAGCCTTGAACATGTTCACACTCACACATGCACACACACATACATTTTCAAAAGATCTTAAAGCGTGCAGAATTAGCATCGGCCGTACATTTTAAGACAAAAACATTTAACAAATAATTTTAGCATTCTCCAGCCTCATTTTCCAGTGCTTGATAGATTTAGTAAAACATTTTTAGTCTTAGTAAAACATTTTAGCACACCAAACAATTTTCTGCTTAATAAGGCTGGGAGGGGTTCCCCCTAGAGTTCTTTTTTGCGGACACTCACACTGATTGACTGATTGTGGGCTGTCACCTGTACATCTTTCCAGTGAGCTAAAGTCAAGTCCAGGGGAAGGAACATTCCCCATCATCCCTTTGTCAGTCAGGCACAGCGCAAGAAAGAAACAGAAAAATAATCACAGGCACAAAGACCAGACAACACTTACAGACAGACTTAGGGAGCCGCGGCTTACAGGTTCGACTGTGTCTCTCCTGCCCCTGTGAGGGGGCAGACCACACAGTCTCACTGTGTCTCTCCTGCCCCTATGAGGGGGCAGACCACACAGTTTTGAGGCTGTCTCTCTCCTGTTCCTGTGTACGAGCGGACCAGACAACCCCAAATATAGAGTGGACTAGACGGGCACCCATTAGAAGGGCCCCTGGGTCCAGTCCTTCAGGTTTAGGGTGATATTGGGAAGCCTGAGCCCCCTGTGGAGGGCTTGAGGTTTTCTCCAAGTCCTCCAGGACTTCCATTATGAGCGTGTCCATTCCGGCTGGTCCTTCACTACCTACAGGTTCAGATTCAGGTGGCTGGCCAAAACAGCAAACAAAACTACAAATCACACAGACACAGACACACAGAATGAACAGCGCTATTTTCTTACGTTCAGAGTCTGGGGTCTCGGGGGTCTCAGGGGCCATCCCGGATGAAATCTCAGTTGTTACGCCAAGTCACGAAACCACCACCAAGAAGACCACCAAGACTCAGACATTCCGAAATGCAAAAGCAAGGCATGGCTTTATTTAAACAAGCTGCAACTCGGGCCTCGTCCTACCCACCAACACAGTGGAGGTGAGGAGGGAGCCCCGAGCTGTGATTACAAGGGCTGATAAGGGCAAAGAACAAGCTTACAACAATCAGATGCTCAAGCAAGCAAGATTAGTACACAGGTACAAATCTGATTGGCTCAGGGTTCAAAGCACCACAGGGGTGGTCAGAGTTAAGCATTCCCAGCGGTTAGAGTTCTAGACCAACTGGGCCATAATGGGCTTATCCTGGGTCTGCTGACAGCCTGCTTATCTCAGGTTCACGTGGTAAAGTGGGGTTCACGTGGTAAAATGGGGCCTGACTTCAAAGTCTGGCACTTCAGCAGGGAGGGAGTAAGGAAGGAAAAAGAAAAACAAGAAGCATGTTCAGGCCTGAGCATGAATAAGCGCTAGAGTTAGCAGACCCCAACACTATAATAACAATAACAAAATAATAATAATAAAATGAATGCAAAGGAGGGTAAAAAACTTAAGAAGATTAGCTGGGACCTAACAACAACAACAACAAAATTATATATGAAATAACAAAACAAGGACCAATAAATAAAAAGGAGGGTATAGAAGAGAGGAGCCAACAAATGATTTTTAAATTCATGGCCACCAACTATAATCATACCTGCTAAGATTGTTGAAATCTGAGATTCGTGGTTCGAAGCCAATCTACGCAGGAAAATAAGCGAGACTTGTTTTAGTGAGTATCAGTCTTGGGCTTGAACTTGCTGTGTTTTGCTCATGGCTAGAGCTCTACAACTTCTTGCCTCATGGCAGTTTTACTTTTTGAGATAAGAGTCTCATGGACTTTCCTGCCCAGGATGGCTTCAAACCACGATCCTCAGATTTCAAGTCTCTCTGTAGTGCCCGGGGCTACCCATGGTCTCTTGTCTCATATTAACCACGAAAAAACTAAAAGGAGAAAGACAGAAGTTGAGCTTTGTCTAAAAAAAAAAAATAGAGCCTGCCAACAATGAGGAACACAAATACAAAAATACTAAGGCCAAATGGCTTTGCACTGAGTTCAAGTCCTAGAACACACACATACACACACACACACACACAGAAAAAACAGAAGTTGAGCTGTGGCTCAAGGTGTGAAACCTGCTCTAAAAAGACAGAAAACAAAGAACATCAGGGAGAGTGGCCAGACCTTTAGTCATAAGCCATAAAACCTGCAGGAACAACAACAAACAAGAAAAAGAAGAAGAAGAAATTAACAGGAAGGTAAACGAGCCAATTACTGATTTTAAATTTGAGACTCACACCTGTAACCTAAGCTGCGTATGGTGAAAACTGATGATCATGGTTCAAGGCCAGCCAAAGCAGGAAAGTCCATGAGACTCATGTTCATCTCAGACAGGGACACAGCTTTACTACTTCCTATCTATTGGTGGTTAATTGAGATGAGTCTCATGGACTTTCCTGTCCAGGCTTGCCTCGAATTCCAATCCTCAGATTTCAAGCCTCTCTGTAGTGCCCTTGACTACACCTGGGAATCATCTAATAACCACCAAAAGCAAACACACACAAAAATAATCCGAGCAGAAGTTGAGCTCAAGGAGTAGAGCCCGCTAGCCCTGAGAGAAACACACACACACACACAAACACACACACGCACACACATTAAGACAGACAAAGTGGCTATGGCCTGAGATCAAGCCCTAGAACATCCAACCATACAATTAAAAAGAAAACAACACTTGATGGCCTGGGGATACGGCCTTGTGGTAGAGTGCTTGCCTCTTATACCTGAAGCCCTGGGTTCAATTCCCCGGCACCACATTTATAGGAAAAGCCAAAGTGGTGCTGTGGCACAAGTGGAGGAGTACTAGCCATGAGCAAAAAGAAGAAAGGGACACTATTCATGCCTGAGTTCAAGCTCCAGGACTGGCCAAAAAAAATGTGCAGCTATAGCTCAAGGTGTGAGGTCTGCTCTAAAGAGAGAGTAACAGAGAAAGACAGAGACACACAGAGACAGACGGACAGACAGACAGACAGAGAAAGAGAAACTTCAAGGAGAGTGGCTAGGCACTTAGTAAAAAGCCAGAAAACTGCACTAACAATAAAAAACCTCAAGAACAAAAACTGTAAAGGAAGGCAAAGAGCCAATTGAAGTTTTAAAGATAGAGACTTACATCTGTAATGTACGCTGCTCCTTGCTGGTGAAATCTGAGGATCACGGTTTGAAGCCAGCCTGGGCAGGAAAGTCCATGAGACTCATTGTTGTGTGTGCCAGGGGTGGGATTGAACTTGTGGTGTTCTACTCAAGACTAGGCTCTACTTCTCTGTCTCTTGGTGGCTAATTGAGATGAGTCTCATGGACTTTCCTGCCCAGGCTGGCTTCAAACCGCAATCCTCAGATTTGTGGACAATGTGTAAGTGCCCTAGGCTTCTCATGGACTCTTATCTCCTATCAACCACCAGAATGACAGAGATGAGAAGAAGAAAAGAAACAAAGAAAGAGAAAGAAGAAAGAAAGAAAGAAAAAAAGGAAGAAGGAAAGGAAGGATGGAAGGAAGGAAGGAAGGAATTAAGGAATTAAGGAAGGAAGGAAGGAAGGAAAAGAGAGACACACGGACAAAGAGTAAAGAAGGAAAGAGAGAAATAGAAAGAGATAAAGAAAAGAGAGAGAAATTGAGAGGCAGAAAGAAAGAGACAGGAAGAAAGAGGAAAGAGAAAGCAAAATAAAAAGAAAGTAAGAGAGAAAAAGGGAACGATTGAAAAAGAGAAAGAGAAGAAAGGGAGAAAGGAGAGAAAGAAAGTAGGGCAAACAGTCAGAAGTTGAGCTGTGACTCAAGTAGTAGAGCCTGCTAGACTTGTGGGGGTAAAAAAGAAACTGAGACAAAGTAGCCATGCCCTGACTTTTGTTTTAATGAGAACCAGTCTTGGGCTTGAATTTGCTGTGTTTTGCTCATGGCTAGAACTCCACAACTTCCTGCCTCTTGGTGGTTTTACTTTTTCCCATAAGAATCTCATGGACTATTCTGCCCAGGCTGGCTTCAAACCCCCATCCTCAGCTTTCAAGTCTCTCTGTAGTGCCCTAGGTTTCCCATGGACTGTTGTCTCCTATTAACTACCATAAAAATACCTGAATTCCCTATTTGGGCTAAAGAAAAATTGGAGCCTGCCTGCAAAGAGGACCACAAATACAAAAATACTAAGGCCGAGTGGCTATGCACTGAGTTCAAATCCTAGAAGTTACACACACACACACACACACACACACACACACACACACACACAGAGACAAACACACAAGAAGAAAAAACAGAAGTTGAGCTGTGGCTCAAAGTGCAAAACCTGCTCTACAAAGACAGAGAACAAGCAACTTCAGGGAGAGTGGCCAGGCCTTTAGTAATAAGCCATAAAACCTGCAGGAACAACAACAAACAACAAAAAGAAGAAGAAGAAAATAACAGGAAGGCACATAAGCCAATTACTGATTTGAAAATTGAGACTCACACTTGTAATCTAAGCTGCTTATGGTGGGGGAAATCTGAGGATCATGGTTCGAAGCCAGTCAAGGGAGGATAGTCCATGAGACTCATGTTTGTCTGTGCCAGGGGTGGGCTTGAACTTGAGGTGTTTTCCTCAAGGCTACAACTCTACTACTTGATGTC
This sequence comes from Perognathus longimembris pacificus, assembly GCF_023159225.1. Taxonomy (NCBI): domain Eukaryota; kingdom Metazoa; phylum Chordata; class Mammalia; order Rodentia; family Heteromyidae; genus Perognathus; species Perognathus longimembris. The sequence continues at coordinate 158,203 of NW_025961112.1, forward strand.
TATGGGTTGTTAATTGAGATGAGTCTCATGGACTTTCCGGTACAGGCTTGCCTCGAATTCCAATCCTCAGATTTCAAGCCTCTCTGTAGTGCCCTTGACTACACCTGGGACTCATCTAATAACCACCAAAAGCAAACACACACAAAAATAATCCGAGCAGAAGTTGAGCTCAAGGAGTAGAGCCTGCTAGCCCTGAGAGAAACACACACACACACACACACAAACACACACACGCACACACATTAAGACAGACAAAGTGGCTATGGCCTGAGATCAAGCCCTAGAACATCCAACCATACAATTAAAAAGAAAACAACACTTGATGGCCTGGGGATACGGCCTTGTGGTAGAGTGCTTGCCTCTTATACCTGAAGCCCTGGGTTCAATTCCCCGGCACCACATATATAGGAAAAGCCAAAGTGGTGCTGTGGCACAAGTGGAGGAATACTAGCCATGAGCAAAAAGAAGAAAGGGACACTATTCATGCCTGAGTTCAAGCTCCAGGACTGGCCAAAAAAAATGTGCAGCTATGGCTCAAGGTGTGAGGTCTGCTCTAAAGAGAGAGTAACAGAGAAAGACAGAGACACACAGAGACAGACGGACAGACAGACAGAGAAAGAGAAACTTCAAGGAGAGTGGCTAGGCACTTAGTAAAAAGCCATAAAACTGCACTAACATTACCAAACCTCAAGAACAAAAAGTGTAAGGGAAGGCAAAGAAGAGCCAATTGAAGTTTTAAAGATAGAGACTTACATCTGTAATGTAAGCTGCTCCTTGCTGGTGAAATCTGAGGATCACGGTTTGAAGCCAGCCTGGGCAGGAAAGTCCATGAGACTCATTGATGTGTGTGCCAGGGGTGGATTGAACTTGTGGTGTTCTACTCAAGACTAGGCTCTACTTCTCTCTGTCTCTTGGTGGTTAATTGAGGTGAGTCTCATGGACTTTCCTGCCCAGGCTGGCTTCAAACCGCAATCCTCAGATTTTTGGAAACTGTGTAAGTGCCCATCTCATGGACTCTTATCTCCCATCAACCACCAGAAAGACAGAGAGGAAAAGAAGAAAAGAAACAAAGAAAGAGATAGAAGAAAGAAAGAAAGAAAGAGAGAGAGAAAGGAAGAAACAAAGAAAGGAAGAAAGGAAGGAAGGATGAAAGGAAGGAATGAAGGGAAAGAGAATCACACGGACAAAGAGTAAAGAAGGAAAGAGAGAAATAGAAACAGTTAAAGAAAAGTGAGAGAAATAGAGAGAAAGAAAGAGACAGGAAGAAAGAGGAAAGAGAAAGCAAAATAAAAAGAAAGTAAGAGAGAGAAAGGGAACGAATGAAAAAGAGAAAGAGAAGAATAAAATAAAGAAAAAGAGAAAGGAAAGATAGAAAGTAAGGCAAACAGTCAGAACTTGAGCTGTGACTCAAGTAGTAGAGCCTGATAGACTTTTCGGGGTAAAAAAGAAACTGAGACAAAGTAGCCATGTCCTGACTTTTGTTTTAATTAGAACAGGTCTTGGGCTTGAAATTGCTGTGTTTTGCTCATGGCTAGAACTCCACAACTTCCTGCCTCTTGGTGGTTTTACTTTTTGCCATAAGAATCTCATGGACTATCCTGCCCAGGCTGGCTTCAAACCCCGATCCTCAGATTTCTACTCTCGGTAGTGCCCCGGGCTTCCCCTGGACTGTTGTCTCCTATTAACTACCATAAAAATCCCTGAATTCCCTACTTTTGGCTAAAGAAAAACTAGAGCCTGCCAGCAATGAGGACCACAAATACAAAAATACTAAGGCCGAGTGGCTATGCACTGAGTTCAAATCCTAGAAGTTACACACACACACACACACACACACACACACAGACAAACACACACAAGAAGAAAAAACAGAAGTTGAGCTGTGGCTCAAGGTGTAAAACCTGCTCTACAAAGACAGAGAACAAAGAACTTCAGGGAGAGTGGCCAGGCCTTTAGTAATAAGCCATAAAACCTGCAGGAACAACAACAAACAACAAAAAGAAGAAGAAGAAATTAACAGGAAGGCACATGAGCCAATTACAGATTTGAAAATTGAGACTCACACCTGTAATCTAAGCTGCTTATAGTGGGTGAAGTCTGAGGATCATGGTTCAAAGCCAGCCAAGGGAGGAAAGTACATGAGACTCATGTTCGTCTGTGCCAGGGGTGGGCTTGAACTTGAGGTGTTTTCCTCAAGGATACAACTCTATTACTTGATTTCTATTGGTGGTTAATTGAGATGAGTCTCATGGACTTACCGGTCCAGGCTTGCCTCCAATTCCAATCCTCAGATTTCAAGCCTCTCTGTAGTGTCCATCACTACACCTGGGACTCCTCTACCAAAAGCAAACACACACAAAAATAAACCTGGCAGAAGTTGAGCCTGAGGAGGAGAGCCTACTAGCCCTGAGAGAAACACACATACACAGACACACACACACGCACACACACACGTTAAGACTGACAAAGTGGCTATGGCCTGTGCTCAAGCCCTAGAACATCCAACAATACAATTAAAAAGGAAACAAAAGTTGATATTCTGGGCATACGGCCTAGTAGTACAGTGCTTGCCTCTTATACATGAAGCCCTGGGTTCAATTCCCCAGCATCACATATATAGAAAAAGCCAACATGGTGCTGTAGCACATGTGGAGGAGTACTCGCCTTCAGCAAAAAGAAGAAAGGGACACTATACAGGCCCTGAGTTCAAGCTCCAGGACTGGCCAAAAAAATGTTCAGCTATGGCTCAAGGTGTGAGGTCTGCTCTAAAGAGAGAGTAACAGGGAAAGACAGAGACAGGCAGAGAAAGAGAAACTTCAAGGAGAGTGGTTAGGCCCTTAGTAAAAACCATAAAACTGCACTAACAATACAAAACCTCAAGAACAAAAACTGAAAAGGAAGGCAAAGAAGAGCCAATTGAAGTTTTAAAGATAGAGACTTACATCTGTAATGTAAGCTGTTCCTTGCTGGTGAAATCTGAGGATCACGGTTTGAAGCCAGCCTGGGCAGGAAAGTCCATGAGACTCATTGTTGTGTGTGCCAGGGGTGGGCTTGAACTTGTGGTGTTTTACTCAAGACTAGGCTCTACTTCTCTCTGTCTCTTGGTGGTTAATTGAGATGAGTCTCATGGACTTTCCTGCCCAGGCTGGCTTCAAACCGCAATCCTCAGTTTTGTGGACAATGTGTAAGTGCCCTAGGCTTCTCATGGACTCTTATCTCCTAGCAACCACCAGAATGACAGAGAGGAAAAGAAGAAAAGAAACAAAGAAAGAGAGAGAAGAAAGGAAGAAAGAAAAAAAGGAAGAAGGAAAGAAAGAAAGAAAGGAAGGAAGGAAGGAATTAAGGAAGGAAGGAAGGAAGGAAGGAAGGAAGGGAAACAGAGACACACGGACAAAGAGTAAAGAAGGAAAGAGAGAAATAGAAAGAGGTAAAGAAAAGAGAGAGAAATTGAGAGGCAGAAAGAGACAGGCAGAAAGAGGAAAGAGAAAGCAAAATAAAAAGAAAGTAAGAGAGAAAAATGGAACGCTTGAAAAAGAAAAAGACAAGAAAGAAATAAAGAAAGAGAGAAAGGAGAGAAAGAAAGTAGTCAGAAGTTGAGCTGTGACTCAAGTAGTAGAGCCTGCTAGACTTGTGGGGGTAAAAAAGAAACTGAGACAAAGTAGCCATGCCCTGAGTTTTGTTTTAATTAGAACAGGTCTTGGGCTTGGAATTGCTGTGTTTTGCTCATGGTTAGAACTCCACAACTTCCTGCCTCTTGATGGTTTTACTTTTTGCCATAAGATTCTCATGGACTATCCTGCCCAGGCTGGTTTCAAACCCCGGTCCTCAGATTTCTACTCTCGGTAGTGCCCTGGGCTTCCCCTGGACTGTTGTCTCCTATTAACTACCATAAAAATCCCTGAATTCCCTACTTTTGGCTAAAGAAAAACTAGAGCCTGCCAGCAATGAGGACCACAAATACAAAAATACTAAGGCCGAGTGGCTATGCACTGAGTTCAAATCCTAGAAGTTACACACACACACACACACACACACACACACACACACACACAGACAAACACACACAAGAAGAAAAAACAGAAGTTGAGCTGTGGCTCAAGGTGTAAAACCTGCTCTACAAAGACAGAGAACAAAGAACTTCAGGGAGAGTGGCCAGGCCTTTAGTAATAAGCCATAAAACCTGCAGGAACAACAACAAACAACAAAAAGAAGAAGAAGAAATTAACAGGAAGGCACATGAGCCAATTACAGATTTGAAAATTGAGACTCACACCTGTAATCTAAGCTGCTTATAGTGGGTGAAGTCTGAGGATCATGGTTCAAAGCCAGCCAAGGGAGGAAAGTACATGAGACTCATGTTCGTCTGTGCCAGGGGTGGGCTTGAACTTGAGGTGTTTTCCTCAAGGATACAACTCTATTACTTGATTTCTATTGGTGGTTAATTGAGATGAGTCTCATGGACTTACCGGTCCAGGCTTGCCTCCAATTCCAATCCTCAGATTTCAAGCCTCTCTGTAGTGTCCATCACTACACCTGGGACTCCTCTACCAAAAGCAAACACACACAAAAATAAACCTGGCAGAAGTTGAGCCTGAGGAGGAGAGCCTACTAGCCCTGAGAGAAACACACATACACAGACACACACACACGCACACACACACGTTAAGACTGACAAAGTGGCTATGGCCTGTGCTCAAGCCCTAGAACATCCAACAATACAATTAAAAAGGAAACAAAAGTTGATATTCTGGGCATACGGCCTAGTAGTACAGTGCTTGCCTCTTATACATGAAGCCCTGGGTTCAATTCCCCAGCATCACATATATAGAAAAAGCCAACATGGTGCTGTAGCACATGTGGAGGAGTACTCGCCTTCAGCAAAAAGAAGAAAGGGACACTATACAGGCCCTGAGTTCAAGCTCCAGGACTGGCCAAAAAAATGTTCAGCTATGGCTCAAGGTGTGAGGTCTGCTCTAAAGAGAGAGTAACAGGGAAAGACAGAGACAGGCAGAGAAAGAGAAACTTCAAGGAGAGTGGTTAGGCCCTTAGTAAAAACCATAAAACTGCACTAACAATACAAAACCTCAAGAACAAAAACTGAAAAGGAAGGCAAAGAAGAGCCAATTGAAGTTTTAAAGATAGAGACTTACATCTGTAATGTAAGCTGTTCCTTGCTGGTGAAATCTGAGGATCACGGTTTGAAGCCAGCCTGGGCAGGAAAGTCCATGAGACTCATTGTTGTGTGTGCCAGGGGTGGGATTGAACTTGTGGTGTTTTACTCAAGACTAGGCTCTACTTCTCTCTGTCTCTTGGTGGTTAATTGAGATGAGTCTCATGGACTTTCCTGCCCAGGCTGGCTTCAAACCGCAATCCTCAGTTTTGTGGACAATGTGTAAGTGCCCTAGGCTTCTCATGGACTCTTATCTCCTAGCAACCACCAGAATGACAGAGAGGAAAAGAAGAAAAGAAACAAAGAAAGAGAGAGAAGAAAGGAAGAAAGAAAAAAAGGAAGAAGGAAAGAAAGAAAGAAAGGAAGGAAGGAAGGAAGGAAGGAAGGAAGGAAGGAAGGAAGGAAGGAAGGGAAACAGAGACACACGGACAAAGAGTAAAGAAGGAAAGAGAGAAATAGAAAGAGGTAAAGAAAAGAGAGAGAAATTGAGAGGCAGAAAGAGACAGGCAGAAAGAGGAAAGAGAAAGCAAAATAAAAAGAAAGTAAGAGAGAAAAATGGAACGCTTGAAAAAGAAAAAGACAAGAAAGAAATAAAGAAAGAGAGAAAGAGAGAAAGAAAGTAGTCAGAAGTTGAGCTGTGACTCAAGTAGTAGAGCCTGCTAGACTTGTGGGGGTAAAAAAGAAACTGAGACAAAGTAGCCATGCCCTGAGTTTTGTTTTAATTAGAACAGGTCTTGGGCTTGGAATTGCTGTGTTTTGCTCATGGTTAGAACTCCACAACTTCCTGCCTCTTGATGGTTTTACTTTTTGCCATAAGATTCTCATGGACTATCCTGCCCAGGCTGGTTTCAAACCCCGGTCCTCAGATTTCTACTCTCGGTAGTGCCCTGGGCTTCCCCTGGACTGTTGTCTCCTATTAACTACCATAAAAATCCCTGAATTCCCTACTTTTGGCTAAAGAAAAACTAGAGCCTGCCAGCAATGAGGACCACAAATACAAAAATACTAAGGCTGAGTGGCTATGCACTGAGTTCAAATCCTAGAAGTTACACACACACACACACACACACACACACACACACACACACACAGACAAACACACACAAGAAGAAAAAACAGAAGTTGAGCTGTGGCTCAAGGTGTAAAACCTGCTCTACAAAGACAGAGAACAAAGAACTTCAGGGAGAGTGGCCAGGCCTTTAGTAATAAGCCATAAAACCTGCAGGAACAACAACAAACAACAAAAAGAAGAAGAAGAAATTAACAGGAAGGCACATGAGCCAATTACAGATTTGAAAATTGAGACTCACACCTGTAATCTAAGCTGCTTATAGTGGGTGAAGTCTGAGGATCATGGTTCAAAGCCAGCCAAGGGAGGAAAGTACATGAGACTCATGTTCGTCTGTGCCAGGGGTGGGCTTGAACTTGAGGTGTTTTCCTCAAGGATACAACTCTATTACTTGATTTCTATTGGTGGTTAATTGAGATGAGTCTCATGGACTTACCGGTCCAGGCTTGCCTCCAATTCCAATCCTCAGATTTCAAGCCTCTCTGTAGTGTCCATCACTACACCTGGGACTCCTCTACCAAAAGCAAACACACACAAAAATAAACCTGGCAGAAGTTGAGCCTGAGGAGGAGAGCCTACTAGCCCTGAGAGAAACACACATACACAGACACACACACACGCACACACACACGTTAAGACTGACAAAGTGGCTATGGCCTGTGCTCAAGCCCTAGAACATCCAACAATACAATTAAAAAGGAAACAAAAGTTGATATTCTGGGCATACGGCCTAGTAGTACAGTGCTTGCCTCTTATACATGAAGCCCTGGGTTCAATTCCCCAGCATCACATATATAGAAAAAGCCAACATGGTGCTGTAGCACATGTGGAGGAGTACTCGCCTTCAGCAAAAAGAAGAAAGGGACACTATACAGGCCCTGAGTTCAAGCTCCAGGACTGGCCAAAAAAATGTTCAGCTATGGCTCAAGGTGTGAGGTCTGCTCTAAAGAGAGAGTAACAGGGAAAGACAGAGACAGGCAGAGAAAGAGAAACTTCAAGGAGAGTGGTTAGGCCCTTAGTAAAAACCATAAAACTGCACTAACAATACAAAACCTCAAGAACAAAAACTGAAAAGGAAGGCAAAGAAGAGCCAATTGAAGTTTTAAAGATAGAGACTTACATCTGTAATGTAAGCTGTTCCTTGCTGGTGAAATCTGAGGATCACGGTTTGAAGCCAGCCTGGGCAGGAAAGTCCATGAGACTCATTGTTGTGTGTGCCAGGGGTGGGCTTGAACTTGTGGTGTTTTACTCAAGACTAGGCTCTACTTCTCTCTGTCTCTTGGTGGTTAATTGAGATGAGTCTCATGGACTTTCCTGCCCAGGCTGGCTTCAAACCGCAATCCTCAGTTTTGTGGACAATGTGTAAGTGCCCTAGGCTTCTCATGGACTCTTATCTCCTAGCAACCACCAGAATGACAGAGAGGAAAAGAAGAAAAGAAACAAAGAAAGAGAGAGAAGAAATGAAGAAAGAAAAAAGGAAGAAGGAAAGAAAGAAAGAAAGGAAGGAAGGAAGGAAGGAAGGAATTAAGGAATTAAGGAAGGAAGGAAGGAAGGAAGGAAGGGAAACAGAGACACACGGACAAAGAGTAAAGAAGGAAAGAGAGAAATAGAAAGAGGTAAAGAAAAGAGAGAGAAATTGAGAGGCAGAAAGAGACAGGCAGAAAGAGGAAAGAGAAAGCAAAATAAAAAGAAAGTAAGAGAGAAAAATGGAACGCTTGAAAAAGAAAAAGACAAGAAAGAAATAAAGAAAGAGAGAAAGAAAGTAGTCAGAAGTTGAGCTGTGACTCAAGTAGTAGAGCCTGCTAGACTTGTGGGGGTAAAAAAGAAACTGAGACAAAGTAGCCATGCCCTGAGTTTTGTTTTAATTAGAACAGGTCTTGGGCTTGGAATTGCTGTGTTTTGCTCATGGTTAGAACTCCACAACTTCCTGCCTCTTGATGGTTTTACTTTTTGCCATAAGATTCTCATGGACTATCCTGCCCAGGCTGGTTTCAAACCCCGGTCCTCAGATTTCTACTCTCGGTAGTGCCCTGGGCTTCCCCTGGACTGTTGTCTCCTATTAACTACCATAAAAATCCCTGAATTCCCTACTTTTGGCTAAAGAAAAACTAGAGCCTGCCAGCAATGAGGACCACAAATACAAAAATACTAAGGCTGAGTGGCTATGCACTGAGTTCAAATCCTAGAAGTTACACACACACACACACACACACACACACACACACACACAGACAAACACACACAAGAAGAAAAAACAGAAGTTGAGCTGTGGCTCAAGGTGTAAAACCTGCTCTACAAAGACAGAGAACAAAGAACTTCAGGGAGAGTGGCCAGGCCTTTAGTAATAAGCCATAAAACCTGCAGGAACAACAACAAACAACAAAAAGAAGAAGAAGAAATTAACAGGAAGGCACATGAGCCAATTACAGATTTGAAAATTGAGACTCACACCTGTAATCTAAGCTGCTTATAGTGGGTGAAGTCTGAGGATCATGGTTCAAAGCCAGCCAAGGGAGGAAAGTACATGAGACTCATGTTCGTCTGTGCCAGGGGTGGGCTTGAACTTGAGGTGTTTTCCTCAAGGATACAACTCTATTACTTGATTTCTATTGGTGGTTAATTGAGATGAGTCTCATGGACTTACCGGTCCAGGCTTGCCTCCAATTCCAATCCTCAGATTTCAAGCCTCTCTGTAGTGTCCATCACTACACCTGGGACTCCTCTACCAAAAGCAAACACACACAAAAATAAACCTGGCAGAAGTTGAGCCTGAGGAGGAGAGCCTACTAGCCCTGAGAGAAACACACATACACAGACACACACACACGCACACACACACGTTAAGACTGACAAAGTGGCTATGGCCTGTGCTCAAGCCCTAGAACATCCAACAATACAATTAAAAAGGAAACAAAAGTTGATATTCTGGGCATACGGCCTAGTAGTACAGTGCTTGCCTCTTATACATGAAGCCCTGGGTTCAATTCCCCAGCATCACATATATAGAAAAAGCCAACATGGTGCTGTAGCACATGTGGAGGAGTACTCGCCTTCAGCAAAAAGAAGAAAGGGACACTATACAGGCCCTGAGTTCAAGCTCCAGGACTGGCCAAAAAAATGTTCAGCTATGGCTCAAGGTGTGAGGTCTGCTCTAAAGAGAGAGTAACAGGGAAAGACAGAGACAGGCAGAGAAAGAGAAACTTCAAGGAGAGTGGTTAGGCCCTTAGTAAAAACCATAAAACTGCACTAACAATACAAAACCTCAAGAACAAAAACTGAAAAGGAAGGCAAAGAAGAGCCAATTGAAGTTTTAAAGATAGAGACTTACATCTGTAATGTAAGCTGTTCCTTGCTGGTGAAATCTGAGGATCACGGTTTGAAGCCAGCCTGGGCAGGAAAGTCCATGAGACTCATTGTTGTGTGTGCCAGGGGTGGGCTTGAACTTGTGGTGTTTTACTCAAGACTAGGCTCTACTTCTCTCTGTCTCTTGGTGGTTAATTGAGATGAGTCTCATGGACTTTCCTGCCCAGGCTGGCTTCAAACCGCAATCCTCAGTTTTGTGGACAATGTGTAAGTGCCCTAGGCTTCTCATGGACTCTTATCTCCTAGCAACCACCAGAATGACAGAGAGGAAAAGAAGAAAAGAAACAAAGAAAGAGAGAGAAGAAAGGAAGAAAGAAAAAAAGGAAGAAGGAAAGAAAGAAAGAAAGGAAGGAAGGAAGGAATTAAGGAATTAAGGAAGGAAGGAAGGAAGGAAGGAAGGGAAACAGAGACACACAGACAAAGAGTAAAGAAGGAAAGAGAGAAATAGAAAGAGGTAAAGAAAAGAGAGAGAAATTGAGAGGCAGAAAGAGACAGGCAGAAAGAGGAAAGAGAAAGCAAAATAAAAAGAAAGTAAGAGAGAAAAATGGAACGCTTGAAAAAGAAAAAGACAAGAAAGAAATAAAGAAAGAGAGAAAGGAGAGAAAGAAAGTAGTCAGAAGTTGAGCTGTGACTCAAGTAGTAGAGCCTGCTAGACTTGTGGGGGTAAAAAAGAAACTGAGACAAAGTAGCCATGCCCTGAGTTTTGTTTTAATTAGAACAGGTCTTGGGCTTGGAATTGCTGTGTTTTGCTCATGGTTAGAACTCCACAACTTCCTGCCTCTTGATGGTTTTACTTTTTGCCATAAGATTCTCATGGACTATCCTGCCCAGGCTGGTTTCAAACCCCGGTCCTCAGATTTCTACTCTCGGTAGTGCCCTGGGCTTCCCCTGGACTGTTGTCTCCTATTAACTACCATAAAAATCCCTGAATTCCCTACTTTTGGCTAAAGAAAAACTAGAGCCTGCCAGCAATGAGGACCACAAATACAAAAATACTAAGGCTGAGTGGCTATGCACTGAGTTCAAATCCTAGAAGTTACACACACACACACACACACACACACACACACACAGACAAACACACACAAGAAGAAAAAACAGAAGTTGAGCTGTGGCTCAAGGTGTAAAACCTGCTCTACAAAGACAGAGAACAAAGAACTTCAGGGAGAGTGGCCAGGCCTTTAGTAATAAGCCATAAAACCTGCAGGAACAACAACAAACAACAAAAAGAAGAAGAAGAAATTAACAGGAAGGCACATGAGCCAATTACAGATTTGAAAATTGAGACTCACACCTGTAATCTAAGCTGCTTATAGTGGGTGAAGTCTGAGGATCATGGTTCAAAGCCAGCCAAGGGAGGAAAGTACATGAGACTCATGTTCGTCTGTGCCAGGGGTGGGCTTGAACTTGAGGTGTTTTCCTCAAGGATACAACTCTATTACTTGATTTCTATTGGTGGTTAATTGAGATGAGTCTCATGGACTTACCGGTCCAGGCTTGCCTCCAATTCCAATCCTCAGATTTCAAGCCTCTCTGTAGTGTCCATCACTACACCTGGGACTCCTCTACCAAAAGCAAACACACACAAAAATAAACCTGGCAGAAGTTGAGCCTGAGGAGGAGAGCCTACTAGCCCTGAGAGAAACACACATACACAGACACACACACACGCACACACACACGTTAAGACTGACAAAGTGGCTATGGCCTGTGCTCAAGCCCTAGAACATCCAACAATACAATTAAAAAGGAAACAAAAGTTGATATTCTGGGCATACGGCCTAGTAGTACAGTGCTTGCCTCTTATACATGAAGCCCTGGGTTCAATTCCCCAGCATCACATATATAGAAAAAGCCAACATGGTGCTGTAGCACATGTGGAGGAGTACTCGCCTTCAGCAAAAAGAAGAAAGGGACACTATACAGGCCCTGAGTTCAAGCTCCAGGACTGGCCAAAAAAATGTTCAGCTATGGCTCAAGGTGTGAGGTCTGCTCTAAAGAGAGAGTAACAGGGAAAGACAGAGACAGGCAGAGAAAGAGAAACTTCAAGGAGAGTGGTTAGGCCCTTAGTAAAAACCATAAAACTGCACTAACAATACAAAACCTCAAGAACAAAAACTGAAAAGGAAGGCAAAGAAGAGCCAATTGAAGTTTTAAAGATAGAGACTTACATCTGTAATGTAAGCTGTTCCTTGCTGGTGAAATCTGAGGATCACGGTTTGAAGCCAGCCTGGGCAGGAAAGTCCATGAGACTCATTGTTGTGTGTGCCAGGGGTGGGATTGAACTTGTGGTGTTTTACTCAAGACTAGGCTCTACTTCTCTCTGTCTCTTGGTGGTTAATTGAGATGAGTCTCATGGACTTTCCTGCCCAGGCTGGCTTCAAACCGCAATCCTCAGTTTTGTGGACAATGTGTAAGTGCCCTAGGCTTCTCATGGACTCTTATCTCCTAGCAACCACCAGAATGACAGAGAGGAAAAGAAGAAAAGAAACAAAGAAAGAGAGAGAAGAAAGGAAGAAAGAAAAAAGGAAGAAGGAAAGAAAGAAAGAAAGGAAGGAAGGAAGGAATTAAGGAATTAAGGAAGGAAGGAAGGAAGGAAGGAAGGAAGGAAGGAAGGAAGGAAGGGAAACAGAGACACACGGACAAAGAGTAAAGAAGGAAAGAGAGAAATAGAAAGAGGTAAAGAAAAGAGAGAGAAATTGAGAGGCAGAAAGAGACAGGCAGAAAGAGGAAAGAGAAAGCAAAATAAAAAGAAAGTAAGAGAGAAAAATGGAACGCTTGAAAAAGAAAAAGACAAGAAAGAAATAAAGAAAGAGAGAAAGGAGAGAAAGAAAGTAGTCAGAAGTTGAGCTGTGACTCAAGTAGTAGAGCCTGCTAGACTTGTGGGGGTAAAAAAGAAACTGAGACAAAGTAGCCATGCCCTGAGTTTTGTTTTAATTAGAACAGGTCTTGGGCTTGGAATTGCTGTGTTTTGCTCATGGTTAGAACTCCACAACTTCCTGCCTCTTGATGGTTTTACTTTTTGCCATAAGATTCTCATGGACTATCCTGCCCAGGCTGGTTTCAAACCCCGGTCCTCAGATTTCTACTCTCGGTAGTGCCCTGGGCTTCCCCTGGACTGTTGTCTCCTATTAACTACCATAAAAATCCCTGAATTCCCTACTTTTGGCTAAAGAAAAACTAGAGCCTGCCAGCAATGAGGACCACAAATACAAAAATACTAAGGCCGAGTGGCTATGCACTGAGTTCAAATCCTAGAAGTTACACACACACACACACACACACACACACACACACACAGACAAACACACACAAGAAGAAAAAACAGAAGTTGAGCTGTGGCTCAAGGTGTAAAACCTGCTCTACAAAGACAGAGAACAAAGAACTTCAGGGAGAGTGGCCAGGCCTTTAGTAATAAGCCATAAAACCTGCAGGAACAACAACAAACAACAAAAAGAAGAAGAAGAAATTAACAGGAAGGCACATGAGCCAATTACAGATTTGAAAATTGAGACTCACACCTGTAATCTAAGCTGCTTATAGTGGGTGAAGTCTGAGGATCATGGTTCAAAGCCAGCCAAGGGAGGAAAGTACATGAGACTCATGTTCGTCTGTGCCAGGGGTGGGCTTGAACTTGAGGTGTTTTCCTCAAGGATACAACTCTATTACTTGATTTCTATTGGTGGTTAATTGAGATGAGTCTCATGGACTTACCGGTCCAGGCTTGCCTCCAATTCCAATCCTCAGATTTCAAGCCTCTCTGTAGTGTCCATCACTACACCTGGGACTCCTCTACCAAAAGCAAACACACACAAAAATAAACCTGGCAGAAGTTGAGCCTGAGGAGGAGAGCCTACTAGCCCTGAGAGAAACACACATACACAGACACACACACACGCACACACACACGTTAAGACTGACAAAGTGGCTATGGCCTGTGCTCAAGCCCTAGAACATCCAACAATACAATTAAAAAGGAAACAAAAGTTGATATTCTGGGCATACGGCCTAGTAGTACAGTGCTTGCCTCTTATACATGAAGCCCTGGGTTCAATTCCCCAGCATCACATATATAGAAAAAGCCAACATGGTGCTGTAGCACATGTGGAGGAGTACTCGCCTTCAGCAAAAAGAAGAAAGGGACACTATACAGGCCCTGAGTTCAAGCTCCAGGACTGGCCAAAAAAATGTTCAGCTATGGCTCAAGGTGTGAGGTCTGCTCTAAAGAGAGAGTAACAGGGAAAGACAGAGACAGGCAGAGAAAGAGAAACTTCAAGGAGAGTGGTTAGGCCCTTAGTAAAAACCATAAAACTGCACTAACAATACAAAACCTCAAGAACAAAAACTGAAAAGGAAGGCAAAGAAGAGCCAATTGAAGTTTTAAAGATAGAGACTTACATCTGTAATGTAAGCTGTTCCTTGCTGGTGAAATCTGAGGATCACGGTTTGAAGCCAGCCTGGGCAGGAAAGTCCATGAGACTCATTGTTGTGTGTGCCAGGGGTGGGATTGAACTTGTGGTGTTTTACTCAAGACTAGGCTCTACTTCTCTCTGTCTCTTGGTGGTTAATTGAGATGAGTCTCATGGACTTTCCTGCCCAGGCTGGCTTCAAACCGCAATCCTCAGTTTTGTGGACAATGTGTAAGTGCCCTAGGCTTCTCATGGACTCTTATCTCCTAGCAACCACCAGAATGACAGAGAGGAAAAGAAGAAAAGAAACAAAGAAAGAGAGAGAAGAAAGGAAGAAAGAAAAAAAGGAAGAAGGAAAGAAAGAAAGAAAGGAAGGAAGGAAGGAAGGAATTAAGGAAGGAAGGAAGGAAGGAAGGAAGGGAAACAGAGACACACGAACAAAGAGTAAAGAAGGAAAGAGAGAAATAGAAAGAGGTAAAGAAAAGAGAGAGAAATTGAGAGGCAGAAAGAGACAGGCAGAAAGAGGAAAGAGAAAGCAAAATAAAAAGAAAGTAAGAGAGAAAAATGGAACGCTTGAAAAAGAAAAAGACAAGAAAGAAATAAAGAAAGAGAGAAAGGAGAGAAAGAAAGTAGTCAGAAGTTGAGCTGTGACTCAAGTAGTAGAGCCTGCTAGACTTGTGGGGGTAAAAAAGAAACTGAGACAAAGTAGCCATGCCCTGAGTTTTGTTTTAATTAGAACAGGTCTTGGGCTTGGAATTGCTGTGTTTTGCTCATGGTTAGAACTCCACAACTTCCTGCCTCTTGATGGTTTTACTTTTTGCCATAAGATTCTCATGGACTATCCTGCCCAGGCTGGTTTCAAACCCCGGTCCTCAGATTTCTACTCTCGGTAGTGCCCTGGGCTTCCCCTGGACTGTTGTCTCCTATTAACTACCATAAAAATCCCTGAATTCCCTACTTTTGGCTAAAGAAAAACTAGAGCCTGCCAGCAATGAGGAACACAAATACAAAAATACTAAGGCTGAGTGGCTATGCACTGAGTTAAAATCCTAGCACTTACACACACACACACACACACACACACACAGACAAACACACAAGAAGAAAAAACAGAATTTGAGCTGTGGCTCAAGGTGTAAATCCTGCTCTACAAAGACAGAGAACAAAGAACTTCAGGGAGAGTGGCCAGGCCTTTAGTAATAAGCCATAAAACCTGCAGGAACAACAACAAACAACACAAAGAAGAAGAAATTAACAGGAAGGCACATGAGCCAATTACAGATTTGAAAATTGAGACTCACACCTGTAATCTAAGCTGCTTATAGTGGGTGAAATCTGAGGATCATGGTTCAAAGCCAGCTAAGGGAGGAAAGTCCATGAGACTTATCTTCGTCTGTGCCAGGGGTGGGCTTGAACTTGAGGTGTTTTCCTCAAGGATACAACTCTACTACTTGATGTCTATTGGTGGTTAATTGAGATGAGTCTCATAGACTTACTGGTCCAGGCTTGCCTCCAATTCCAATCGGCAGATTTCAAGCCTCTCTGTAGTGTCCATCACTACACCTGGGACTCATCTACCAAAAGCAAACACACACAAAAATAAACCTGGCAGAAGTTGAGCCTGAGGAGGAGAGCCTACTAGCCCTGAGAGTAACACACATACACAGACACACACACACGCACACACACACGTTAAGACTGACAAAGTGGCTATGGCCTGAGTTCAAGACCTAGAACATCCAACAATACAATTAAAAAGGAAACAAAAGTTGATGTTCTGGGCATACGGCCTAGAAGTAGAGTGCTTGCCTCTTATACATGAAGCCCTGGGTTCAATTCCCCAGCATCACATATATAGAAAAAGCCAAAGTGGTGCTGTGGCACAAGTGAAGGAGTACTCGCCTTCAGCAAAAAGAAGAAAGGGACACTATTCAGCCCTGAGTTCAAGATCCAGGACTGGCCAAAAAATGTTCAGCTATGGCTCAAGGTGTGAGGTCTGCTCTAAAGAGAGAGTAACAGGGAAAGACAGAGACACACAGAGACAGACAGGCAGACAGAGAAAGAGAAACTTCAAGGAGTGTGGCTAGGCACTTAGTAAAAACCATAAAACTGCACTAACAATTAAAAACCTCAAGAACAAAAACTGTAAAGGAAGGCAAAGAAGAGCAAATTGAAGTTTTAAAGATAGAGACTTACATCTGTAATGTAAGCTGCTCCTTGCTGGTGAAATCTGAAGATCATGGTTTGAAGCCAGCCTGGGCTGGAAAGTCCTTGAGACTCATTGTTGTGTGTGCCAGGGGTGGGATTGAACTTGTGGTGATGTACTCACGACTAGGCTCTACTTCTCTGTGTCTCTTGGTGGATAATTGAGATGAGTCTCATGGACTTTCCTGCCCAGGCTGGCTTCAAACTGCAATTCTCAGATTTGTGGACTCTGTGTAAGTGACCTAGGCTTTTCATGGACTCTTATCTTCTATCAACCACCAGATAGAAAGAGAGAGAAGAAAGAAAGAAAGAAAGACAGAAAGAAGAAAGAAAGAAAGAAAAATGGAAGGAAGGAAGGAAAGAAGTAAGGAAGGAAGGAAGGGAAAGAGAGGCAGATGGACAAAGAGTAAAGAAGGAAAGAGAGAAATAGAAAGTGATAAAGCAAAGAGTGAGAAATAGAGAGACAGAAAGGAAGAGACAGGAAGAAAGAGGAAATAGAAAGAGAAATAAAAAGAAAGTAAGAGAGTGAAACGGAACGAATGAAAAAGAGAAAGAGAAGAAAGAAATCAAGAAAGAGAGAAAGGAGAGTAAGAAAGTAAGGCAAACAGTCAGAAGTTGAGCTGTGACTCAAGTAGTAGAGCCTGATCGACTGGTGGGGGTAAAAATGAAACTGAGACAAAGTAGCCATGCTCTGAGTTCAAGCCCCACAGCTTTCACAAAAAAAGAGAGAGAGAAAGAAAGATAGTAAGAAAGAGAGAGAGAGTAGGCAAAAAAAAAAAAAGAAAAAACAGTCTCGTGGGCGTGGCTCATGTCTGTACCTCAAGCAAAATGCAATCCTCAGATTTTAGGACCTGTGTGTAGTGCCCTTGGCTACCCGTGGACTCTTTTCTCCTAGTAGCCACCAAGAAAAAAGAAAAAGGACTGAAGTTGATCTCTGGCTCAAGTAGGAGAGCCTGCTAGCCTTCAATTAAAAAAAGAAAGGAAAAGAAACGAATAAGCAAACACATTCCAAAAATGAAGTTTTGGCTCTAACTATACACTGTCTTTGATTTAAGCCTAGACACAAAAACAAAAAGCAACCACTCATGGACAGTGATGAGGCCCTAAGTTCAAGCCCTACAAGAAGAACCGAAAAACAAAAATAATAATAAAACATGAAACCGGTCCCACCCTCGCCACCCCATACACACAACGGCAGAAATGCCCTTGTGGGTAAACTTGGAGAGCCTGCTAGCTTTGAGGGAAATAATGAGTAAATGTAGTACCTGGGTTCACCCACCAGACCCAACCAGCACACACAGAATCACCACCACCAACAACAAAAGGCCAGAAGTTCCACTTTGGGACAAGGTGTGAACCCTGCTAACCCTGAGCAAATACAGAAAAGTATACAAAAATCGGGATAAATTGGCAGGCAGTCCCTGAGTTCCATCCTTAGAAAAAAAAAAAAGTCACAAGCCGATCTTTGGCTGAAATTGTAGAGCCTGCTAGAAGAAAAACATACAACTACACCAAGAAAGAAGAAGGAAGGAAGGAAGGAAGGAAGGAAGGAAGGAAGGAAGGAAGGAAGGAAGGAAGGAAGGAAGGAAGGAAGGAAGGGAGGGAGGGAGCAGAGAGGGAGGGAGGGAGGGAGGGAAGGAAAGAAGGAAGGAAGGAAGGAAGGATGGAAAGAAAGAAAGAAAGAGAGAAGGAGGGAGGGAGGGAGGGAGGCAGGGAGGGAGGAAGGAAGGATAAAGAAAAACAAGAAGCATGTTCAGGCCTGAGCATAAATAAGGAAGAAAGAACGAGTAAGAGAAAGAAGAAAGAGAGAAAGAGACACAAAGACAGACAGAAAGAGGAAAGAGAGAAATAGAAAGAGAAAGAGAGAAAGAAAAGAGAGAGAAAGTGAGAGACAGGGAAAAAGAGACAGGAAGAGAGAGTAACAAGAGAGAAATAGAAAGAGAGAAAGAAAAAGAGAAAGAAAGAAAGGCAAACAGGCAGAAGTGGAGCTGTGACTCAAGTAGTAGAGCCTGCTAGCCTTGTGGTGGGAAAAGAGAAACTAAGACAAAGTAGCCATGCTCTGAATTCAAGCCACAGAGCTTCCATAAAAGAAAGAGAAAGAGAGGGCTGGGGATATAGCCTAGTGGCAACAGTGACTGCCTTGGATACACGAGGCCCTAGGTTCGATTCCCCACCACCACATATACAGAAAACAGCCAGAGGCGGCGCTGTGGCTCAGGTGGCAGAGTGCTAGCCTTGAGCGGGAAGAAGCCAGGGACAGTGCTCAGGCCGAGTCCAAGGCCCAGGACTGGCCAAAAAAAAAAAAAAAAGAGAGAGAGAGAAAGGAAAAGGGAGGGAGGGAAAGAAAGAAAGGAAACAGAAAGAGACACAAAGAGGAAAGAGAAAGAGAAAGACAGAATGTGAGAGAGAAAGAGACAGGAAGAAAGCAGAAAGAGAATGAGAAAAATAGAAAAGACACAACCAAAGAAAGAGAAAGAAAGGAAAGAAAGAAAGAAACCAAGACAGGCAGACAGGCAGAAGTGAAGCTGTGGCTCAAGGAGTGGAGCCTGCTAGCCCTGTATTAAAAAAAATAAAAAAAAGTAACAAAGCATCCCAGCAATCCAATTGAAGCTGGACTTGTACATTTCTTTGAATTAAGCATAAGAACAAAAGGGAAACAAAGTCACCAGCTCTTGAAAAGTGGTGAGGTAATGATTTCAAGTCCTAGCAAAAGAACAAAAACAAAACAGTGGTTAATCTGAGGCTCAAGTTGTAGAGTCTGCTAGTTTCAAATTCCAAAACAATGCCAAAAAAAGAAGAAAGAAACTGACGGTAAGTGACTATGTTCTAACATCAGGCCAGAGGAGGAGGAGGAGGAGGAGGGAGGAGGGAGGAGGGGGGGGGAGGAGGGGGGGGGGAGGAGGAGGAGGAGGAGGAGGAGGAGGAGGAGGAGGAGGAGGAGGAGGAGGAGGAGGATAAAATAGATAAATAGATGAAAAGGAAGATGATAAAAGACAGCCATTTAAACATTTTAAAATTATGGCTTAAACCTGTAATCTTACCTGCTCAAGTCGCTGAAATCTGAGGATTATGGTTCGAAGCCAGCCAGAGCAGGAAATTATATGAGACATTTTTTAGTGAGTACCTGGGGTGGGCTTGAAATTAGGGTGCTTTGCACAAGAGTAAAGCTCTACTACTTTCTGTCTTGTTGGTGCTTAGAGATAAGAATCTCATGGACTTTTCTGCCCAGGCTGGCTTTGAACCGCATTACTCAGATTTCAAGCCTGTGTGTGGCACCCTAGCTTTCCATGGAACTCTTATCTCCTATTAACCACCAAGAAAAACAAAAAGCACAGACAGAAGTTAAGCTGTGACTGAAGTAGTAGAGCCTGTTAACCTTGTGGGGGCGGGGAAGAAACTGAAACAAAGTAACCGTACCCTGAGTTCAAGCCCCAGAGCTTCCACAAATAAAATAAAAAGAGAGAGAGAAACCAAAAGAGAAAGACAGAGAGACAGAGAGAGAAAAAGACAGAGACAGAGGAAAAGGAAAGAAAGAAAAAAATAAAGAAAAACCAGCCATGCAGAAGTGGCTCAAGTCTGTAATCCAAGCTAACTCTGGAGGCTGAGATCTGAGGATCATGGTTCAAAGCCAGCCTGAGCAGGAAAGTCCATGAGACTCTTATCTCCAAGGAACCACCCGAAAATCCCAAGTGGCTCTGTGGCTCAAAGTGGTAGAGCTCTAGACTGGTGCTGAAGAGCTCAGGGACAGTGCTCAGGCCCAGAGTTCAAGCCTCACTACTGAACAATAACAAAAAAGCCCAAAACAAGAAGAAAACCCAGGGGCTGGGGATATGGCCTAGTGGCAAGAGTGCTTGCCTCCTATACATGAAGCCTTGGGTTCGATTCCCCAGCACCACATATAAAGAAAACGACCAGAAGTGGCGCCGTGGCTCAAGTGGCAGAGTGCTAACCTTGAACAAAAAGAAGCCAGGGACAGTGCTCAGGCCCTGAGTTCAAGGTCCATGATTGGCAAAAAAAAATGTTTAGCTATGGCTCAAGGTGTGAGGTCTGCTCTAAAGAGAGAGAAACAGAGAGACATAGACAGAGAGAGAGAGAGAGAGAAACAGACAGAGAGAGAGAAACTTCAAGGAGAGTGGGCAGGCCATTAGTACCAAGCCATAAAACTGCACTAACAAGAAAAAACCTCAAGAACCAAAACTGAAAAGGAAGGCAAAGAAGAGCCAATTAAAGTTTTAAAGATAGAAACTGACATCTGTAATGTAAGCTGCTCCTTCTAGGTGAAATCTGAGGATTGCGGTTTGAAGCCAGCCTGGGCAGGAAAGTCCATGAGGCTTGTTTTTGTGTGTGCCAGGGGTGGGATTGAACTTGTGGTGTTCTACTCAAGACTAGGCTCTATTGCTCTCTGTGTATTGGTGGTTAACTGAGATGAGTCTCATGGACTTTCCTGCCCAGGCTGTCTTCAAACCACAATCCTCAGATTTTTGGACACTGTAAGTGCATTAGGATTCTCGTGGACACTTATCTCTTTTTAACCACCAGAAAGATAGAGAGGAAAGAAAGAAAGAAAGAAAGAAAGAAAGAAAGAAAGAAAGAAAGAAAGAAAGAAAGAAAGAAAGAAAGAAAGAAAAAGAAAGAAAGAAAGGAGACAGAGAAAGAGAGACAGAAAGGAAAAATGGAAAGAGAGAAAAAGAAAAGAGAGAGAAAATGAGAGACAGAGAGAAAGACACAGGAAGAAAGAGGAAAGAGAAAGAGAGAAATAGAAAGCAAGAAAGAGAATGAGAATGAAAGAAAAAGAGAAAGAGAGGAAAGAACGAAAGAAAAGGAGAAAGAGAGCAAGAAAGAAAGGAAACAGGCAGACGTTAAGCTGTGATTCAAGTAGTAGAGACTGCAAAACTTGTGTGTGGAGAGGGGGGAAAGAAACTGGGACAAAGTAGCCATGCCTTGAGTTCAAGTCCCAGAGCATCCACAAAAAAAGAGAGAAAGAAAAAAAGAAAGAATAAAGAAAGAGAGAGAGAGAAAGGAAAGAAAGAAAAAGAATAAACAGTCTCTTGGGCGTGGTTCATGTCTTTACTCCTAGCAAACTGCAAACGTCAGATTTTAGGACCCTGTGTGTAGTGCCCTTGGCTACCCATGGACTCTTTTCTCCTAGTAGCCACCAAGAAAAAAGAAAAAGGACTGAAGTTGATCTCTGGCTCAAGTAGGAGAGCCTGCTAGCCTTCAATTAAAAAAAGAAAAGAAAAAGCAAACACATTCCAACAATCAAGTTTTGGCTCTAACTGAACACCTTCTTTGATTTAAGCGTAGACACAAAAACAAAAAAGCAACCACTCGGGCTGGGGATATAGCCTAGCGGCAAGAGTGCCTGCCTCGGATACACGAGGCCCAAGGTTCGATTCCCCAGCACCACATATACAGAAAATGGCCAGAAGTGGTGCTGTGGCTCAAGTGGCAGAGTGCTAGCCTTGAGCGGGAAGAAGCCAGGGACAGTGCTCAGGCCCTGAGTCCAAGGCCCAGGACTGGCCAAAAAAAAAAAAAAAAAGCAACCACTCATGGACAGTGATGAGGCCCTGAGTTCAAGCCCTACAAGAAGAACCGAAAAACAAAAATAAATAAAAATACAATAAAATAAAATAAAATAAAAATAAATACAAAATAAAATAAAATAAAAACAAAAATAAAACATAAAACCCGCCCCACCCCCACCACCCCATACACACAATGGCAGAAATGCCCTTGTGGGTAAACTTGGAGAGCCTGCTAGCTTTGAGGGAAAAAATGAGGAAATGTAGCAAGTGTCTGGGTTCACCCACCAGACCCAACCAGCACACACAGAACCACCACCACCAACAACAAAAAGCCAGAAGTTCCACTGTTGCTCAAGGTGTGAATCCTGCTAATACTGAGCAAAAACAAAATAACATACAGAAATTGGGGAAAATTGGCAGGCAGTCCCTGAGTTCCATCCTTAGGATCAGCAGGATTACCACTCAAATAAATAAAATGTCACAAGCTGAGCTTTGTCGGAAATTGAAGAGCCTGCTAGAAGGAAAACACACAACTACACCAGGAAGGAAGGAAGGAAGGAAGGACTGAAGGAAGGAAAGAAGGAAGGAAGGAAGGAAGGAAAGAAGGAAGGAAGGATGGAAGGAAAGAAGGAATTAAGAAAAGAACGAAAGAAGGAAAGAAAGAAAGAGAGAGATAAAGAAAGAAAGGAAGATGGAAAGATGGAAGGGATGGAAAGAGGGAGGGAGGGAGGGAGGGAGGAAGGAAGGATGGAAGGAAGGAAGGAAGGAAAGAAGGAAGGAAGGAAAAAGACAAACAAGAAGTATTTTCAGGCCTGAGCATAAATAAGCTCTAGGGTTAGCAGACCCCAACTCTGTAGCAACAATAAAAAAATAATAATAATATGAATGAATAGGAAGGTAATAGAAGAGAAAAGCCCCTGAAAGATCTTAGCTATCAGAGTGATGTTTGTTCTTGCCTGAAATTCTAGATTCTCAGTAGGCTGATGGTTGTGAATCTTAATTCTCACCCTGGCCAGGTGGGAAAAACCATGAGAATTGTAAGCAATAAATCACACACATACAGGAAAGAAAAAAAGAGAGAAACAGAGAAAGCAAAAGAAAGAAAGAGAGAGAGAGGGAGAAAAGAAAAGAAAGAATCAAAGAACAAAAGAAGGGAGAAAGAAGCAGAAGGAATAAAAAAGAGAAAGGAATAACAAAAGAAAGGAAGGAAGGAAGGAAGGGTTGTTTAGTTCTCAGCCTATGTGGAGATGGAGCTCTGTGCTCTGCCCCCTGGGGCTGTGCAGCCTTGGGAGAATTGATAGGCTGGGCTCCACCTGACTTCCTTATTCCCTGAGCTCTGGGCAGAGACCCGGCCCGGGAGGGGGCTGTGGGCACCAGCAGAGGTCATCACTCAGGCGCTTGCTCGCCCGAGGGGCTGCGCCCAAGTCAACCCCATCACCAGCAGCCATCTAGGCTGCTTTGCTTCTCTTTGTGTTTTTTTTTAATTTTTATTATTTTTTTTTAGGATTTTAAAGAAGGGAGGGTTATATTATACTTATAAAATCACTTATAGAATTAATTTATACCATGTTCATTTCTAAAGGAAGGCTATAGGGAATTGTATACACACTACAAGTAAAATTAGAACTAATTAAAAAACAACTTGAAGCTTAAGCGATGAATGATTTAGCTAGGTTTAAAGTGGGACCCAACACCTCTGCACTATGCGCGTTCATCCTAAGTGTGCTAAGGATGGAGAATATGGAGCCGACAGCGTTTTCAGGCAACCACAGACAGTGGGATCGCAGTTGTTTCCTTCAGATGAATGTTCCTGTTGACTTTGCAGGACTTTCACTTCTTTTATTTTTGGGGAAGAAAATCAGTCGAGTGTTTTCAGGCAGGACAATTGGTGACCATCAGAGCAGCCTTCTATGAGGTTAACAGTGTTCAGAGCCTCCAGCTCAGGTTCCCTTGCATGCCCCTGTTGTTCCAAATCCCCTGACTGGGGTTGTGTGAGTCAATGACAGGGCATCTTGCTCTCAGTGACTTTGGTCTTTCAGTCTCTGCCATCCCTGGAAATGTTCTCTTCCTGGGGAAGCACACAGCAGCACAGTCTGCAAAGGGCAGAGACTATCCTGCCAAACACCCCCGTTCTTCCCTGCTCTCTCCTGGGTCTAGAGTCTCTGTAATCATCCTGAGGCTGCCCAGAGGGAAGGGCATTTTCCTCGGATGTGTTGTTTCTGCCCCCAAAACAACAGCAGCCAGGGGAGTTTCCTGAGCACGCTGGGGACACAACAGTGGGCAGTTGCTGTGCAGCCTCCTCTGGCTGCATTTGACATTCATTCCAGGAGAATCTGCTAGGCCCCATTCCAGGCTCCTTGCAGCCCTGACTCTTGCTAACCCTGCAGAGGCTGTTCTCATATCCAAGCCATGCAGGGAGCAGGGATTGGGATTTGGCGTTGCAGCGCTGCATCTCCCCCTGGCTCTTGGGGGTGGAGGAGCAGTGGAGGGCAGTCTCCAGGTCTTCCTGGGAGAGGACCATGGGACTGGAGCGCCTCTGCAGTAAATAGAGGGGAATGGCGGGCAGGGAGGCACTTCTGCCACTCTGCTTCTCATCCCAGGCCAAGAGAAACTGATATGGCAATGGCATAGATTGAATCTGGGAAGGTAAACCCATCTCCCCGTGGTTCTTGGGGGTGGAAGAGCAGTGGAGGGCAGGCTTGGGCTCTTCATTGGAGAGGAGACTGGGACTGGAGCTCCTCTGCAAGAAGCAGAGGGGAATGGCAGGCAGGGAGGCACTTCTGCCACTCTGCTTCTCATCCCAGGCACACAGAAACTGATATGGCAATGGCACAGATTGAATTTGGGAAGGTAAACCCATCTCCCCGAGGTTCTTGGGGGTGGAGGAGCAGTGGAGGGCAGGCTCCATGTCTTCCTTGGAGAGGAGACTGGGACTAGAGCTCCTCTGCAAGAAGCAGAGGGGAATGGCAGGCAGGGAGGCACTTCTACCACTCTGCTTCTCATCCCAGGCCCACAGAAACTGATATGGCAATGGCACAGATTGAATTTGGGAAGGTAAACCCATCTCCCCGAGGTTCTTGTGGGTGGAGGAGCAGTGGAGGGCAGGTTCCAGGTCTTCTTTGGAGAGGACACTGGGACTGGAGCTCCTCTGCAAGAAGCAGAGGGGAATGGCAGGCAGGGAGGCACATCTGCCACTCTGCTTCTCATCCCAGGCCCACAGAAACTGATATGGCAATGGCACAGATTGAATTTGGGAAGGTAAACCCATCTCCCCGAGGTTCTTGAGGGTGGAGGAGCAGTGGAGGGCAGGCTCCATGTCTTCCTTGGAGAGGAGACTGGGACTGGAACTCCTCTGCAAGAAGCAGAGGGGATTGGCAGGTGGGAGGCACTTCTGCCACTCTGCTTCTCATCCCAGGCCCACAGAAACTGAGATGGCAATGGTGAAGATTGAATCTGGCAAGGTAATCCCATCTCCCCGTAGTTTTTGGGGGTGGAGAAGCAATGGAATGCAGGCTCCAGGTCTACCTGGGAGAGGATACTGCGACTGGAGCTCCTCTGCAAGAAGCAGAGGGGATTGGCAGGTGGGGAGACAATTCTTCCACACGGATTCTCATCCCAGGCCCACAGTAACTGAGATGGCAATGGAGAAGTTTGAATCTGGCAAGATAAACCCATCTCCCCATAGTTTTTGGGGGTGGAAAAGCAATGGAGGGCAGGCTCTGGGTCTCCCTGGGAGAGGATACTGCGACTGGAGCTCCTCTGCAAGAAGCAGAGGGGCATGGCAGGTGGGGAGGCAGGTCTGCCACTCTGCTTCTCATCCCAGGCCCACAGAAACTGAGATGGCAATGGTGAAGATTGAATCTGGCAAGGTAAACCCATCTCCCCGTAGTTTTTGGGGGTGGAGAAGCAATGGAATGCAGGCTCCAGGTCTACCTGGGAGAGGATACTGGACTGGAGCTCCTCTGCAAGAAGCAGAGGGGAATGGCAGGTGGGGAGACAATTCTTCCACACGGATTCTCATCCCAGGCCCACAGTAACTGAGATGGCAATGGAGAAGTTTGAATCTGGCAAGATAAACCCATCTCCCCATAGTTTTTGGGGGTGGAAAAGCAATGGAGGGCAGGCTCTGGGTCTCCCTGGGAGAGGATACTGGGACTGGAGCTCCTCTGCAAGAAGCAGAGGGGAATGGCAGGTGGGGAGGCACTTCTGCCACTCTGCTTCTCATCCCAGGCCCACAGAAACTGAGATGGCAATGGTGAAGATTGAATCTGGCAAGGTAAACCCATCTCCCCATAGTTTTTGGGGGTGGTAGAAGCAATGGAGGGCAGGCTCCAGGTCTACCTGGAGAGGATACTGGATTGGAGCTCCTCTGCAAGAAGCAGAGGGGAATGGCAGGTGGGGAGGCAGGTCTTCCACTCTGCTTCTCATCCCAGGCCCACAGAAACTGAGATGGCAATGGTGAAGATTGAATCTGGCAAGGTAAACCCATCTCCCCGTATTTTTGGGGGTGGAAAAGCAATGGAATGCAGGCTCCAGGTCTACCTGGGAGAGGATACTGCGACTGGAGCTCCTCTGCAAGAAGCGGAGGGGAATGGCAGGTGGGAGACAACACTGCCACACGGCTTCTCATCCCAGGCCCACAGTAACTGAATGGCAATGGTGAAGA